>NW_010417944.1:18782-19228 GCF_000710305.1 Buceros rhinoceros silvestris | reverse complement strand
TGAGTCTCCCAAAGGCTTTATGTTTTGAAAAATAACTCTTTTTAGTTTTAAGTTTTACCTGGAGTTCTATTTAAAAATTATGTCTAGTCATTTTTTTATTTGTTGGCTTAAGAACACTTGGGGCAGTTGGAAAAAGGAAAATCATAGTTTTCATTTGTTTTGTTCTTGAAAAGCTGGTTTATGTACCCTGTGCAGCGAGATGAAAACCAAAAAGAGGAAAAATTAAATCACAGCCATAAAATATGTAGGCATTTCTCTGACTTGCCCAATAAATGTGCTATCCCAGACAAATGGGAAATGTGTATATTCTGTTGGTGTACTTCTTAAATACGAATGGCTTTTCCCCGCTTCTTTCTGAATTCTATAGCAGGGCATGACCCTCCAGCTAGTTCTTGTGACATGGCTGCAAGCCTTTTGCTTCTGTGAATTTCAGCTTTTCCTGAAAT
>NW_010417944.1:4010-18661 GCF_000710305.1 Buceros rhinoceros silvestris | reverse complement strand
AGCAGGAATACAAGTTTTCTTGCAGTACTGATATTATTTCTTTATGGATCTGACCACACTTACAGTTTATGCAACCAGTATAAAGAGGAGGGTAACAGAGCACTGGTTTTGAAACAAAGAAGTCAGTTCCTACAGTTAGCAGGAAAGTGATTGGTTTAAGCCAAATGCATTCATGTAAAGATTTTGGTCAAATCTTTAATGCCAAATGAAGCTACTGCAAAAGGCTGGAGAAGTCAAATTAAATCCAAATTAGATAAAAATTACAGAGAAAGTTATCAAGAAGCACAACCATATGACAACATGCTAACGGCATAAATTACAGCATTTTTTTCAGTCAAATCTCTGTATTCAGACTCTACAAAACTGAAAAAAAGGGTAATTTGTCACCTTTAATCTCAGGTTCAGATTAAAGACTTGCGTGCTGTACACCTTAAGCAAGCAGCTAAAAGATAACACAATATTCAAAGATATCATCTACTTAGCCCGTGACTACCTGAGGTTTTCCTCTTTGCACAGAAAAATATTTACTGAATCTCTGAAAAGCTGATTTCAGGCCAGCTAGTGGGATCTCATCTGGAATGTACTAATTGGAAAGGAATGTGTATACAAGCGTCCCCAAACCCAGATGATTGCCTTGATCAGCAGGCTATGTAATTAGGGCTCTATTTCTGGGTTTTCGTGATAATTTGGAACTTAGTGTTGCAGTGTTTGTTCCAATAAAGAACAAAAATAAATGGGGAAAACTCAGGATTGTATTACACGTGGAACTCTTCCACCCATACCTCTCTATATTTGTTTTGCTGTTGCTAGCAAAATCTTTACTTTTCTTAGGAAATACTCTTACTTCACTTTAAGGATATAAGGCAACATGTTCACACTCAGCAATACCCTACAGAAATCCAGGCGTTCGCTGGAGAATTAAAAGCAAGTGGACAGGAGCAAATGAACAAAAGGGTTCAAGCTATCACAAGGATTCTTAGGTACATCTCAGAGAGCAAAATCTGTGCGAATGGGAATAAACAAACCCTTCAGTGTGGCAGGTCCTTCAATAGGTTTACCACCTCTGATTCATGCTGATGAACTCGTATGGGTCTCTTTCCTGTGTTCAGCATTACAATAAAACCCCAAATAAATACCCACTTTAAGAGGGAGCTAGTGTCAGCTGCCAATAACACAAATTCTGCTTTCCTATCCATCCAATTTATTCTCCAAGAAGAGCCCCAGCTGTAGTTTACCTGCTTGCTTGCTTTATTCTGTATTTTTCTTGTGCTGCTGTAGCTCGGTTTTACACGTGTACTCGATAGAGCTGTTGCAGTCAGTTCACATACCACACAGCACACATGCAATACAGCGGTTTCTGTTGGTGTTCCAGAGCTATTCATTACTGTCATCATTTCTGCACAGTGCTGGTACTGCAGACTGCCAACTACTGTTTTTCATGTGCATAGATTTTATGCCTAAAGAAGGACGCCTACCATTGTTATTTAATAAACAGACTATAATAATACTACCTTACATTTATATAAATCCCCTTTCATCCAAGAAGCTTAAACCACTTTATGAACATTGTTTTCCTTGGATATAATGCTACAGATTGTTCCACCCGCCACTGAAAACCAGCTCCTTTCATCATGCAACGTTATCTGCTTAACAGGCACAAAGCAGCGCGACACCAAAGTGAACGTGTCTGTATGACTACATGACTCACAGAAGACAGACAGCATCACAAGCATCCCAGTGCAGAAGCACGGGGCGCAGCGTTAGAAGGTAACAACACTTGGGGACCCATTTGCTGCTCTTAGGGTCACTGGTACAAAGAAAATAGGGCCACCGGTCTGCTGACTTACAAAAAGCAGATTTAAGGGTAAGTTGGAGGTGCTGCTTGTAAAAATGGATGAAGGGAACTCAAGGATAAAGAGAGTAGTGTATTAAGGTGGTAAGGTGCATTTTTAATGATGTTTATATCCAAAAAGCCTAAACAAACAAGAAATGCACCAAGCTTGAAAGATCTGTGGAAGAAGCAGGTCGGCTGCTTAGTATAAATGCAAACTAAACCCACTCTTCTTGCCTCTCTAGCTCCCCACTAGAAGATGACGCTGTTAAGAACTTGTTGTCTATTCACCTCCATGCCCAAACTAACCCAATGGTTTATGGTAAGGTTCTTACTTTCACATAACTAGACTTACCCTTTGGAGTGCTTTGATGTAGAGATTGAAACTGTGCCAGCGCCAAGTGTTACTATTTCTCCTAAGTGCTGTGGTGAAGCCTGGAAAGGGAAGGGAGAAGAAATGGGATCACATTATTTCCACAAAAGATATTGAAACACTATGTGACAAAGCCTACTTTGTCTGTGCTCCTCATCAACCACAGGTATAATGTCGGCTATTTCTTGGGAGGGTCACTTGCGTTGTGCCACACCGTAACTTTGAAAATGCTGCTCGCCTATGAAATAAATGTAGGGCTTCATAAGCTTTGCTGTACAAATTGATTAAATTTGGAGTGCTTTCCACCCAAACTCCTTCTGTACCTAACAACTAGAAAAAAGTATTTTGCTAAATATGCATCCAGCATGAATTCTTGAAGCTCTGTATGCACATCAAGGACAGCACATGACCCTAAGTTTGTCTGAATCTGCTTGTGTTGAAAAGACTGTTATAGTATTGGCCCCGTTCTTATCTCTTAAAGACAGTAGCCCAAATTCTTCCCTGTTGCACAAGTCCAATCTCACATTGATTTCAATGGGTTTCAGTGGAATAACTGAAAAGAGAATTTGGCCCGTAATCTCTGACTTTATCATATAACTATTAAGTGCTTGGCTAAGATTAGATTTAAAGATAGCCCAGGGGGGATGATTCAAGGACTCAAGAGCCCTTACTGACACCAAAGTCTCCTGCATTTGGGAAAAACACAAAACAAAACACAGTGCCTTAAAAGCACTATATTCCTTGAACGGGGTGGGGCAAAACCCTTAACTAATACACTAACTGAAGTTTCTCTTTATCAAGAAGACAAATAAAAGCAAATCTTTATGTTCTAGAAGAGAATTCACTTTTTCCTTTTCAGAAATTATACGTGGGTATACTTGATTATCTTAGCCAAGGGAATACTTTCTGTTTTTTTTTTTTTTTAATGCTACATAAAATATTAACGGAAACAGCAAGTACCTTCACACACACATTTATCTACAAATATTTTCTCTTGAATTCCTTTGAGCTGGTTCCCTCAATACATGGGTCTAGTTTCTGTTGTGGGCCACACTGTGCTACAAGTAAAGCAGTCTGTGAGCAAAGGGATGAGACGGTTTTGAAGCTTGAGTTGCTGAGTACGCAGGGCAGACTCCTACAGACCCACTGCAGTTTAAATGCCTGTTCGTGATTGAGGAGGTGGCTTATTAGCCTCTATTCCACTCACTGGTCTTCCTCCCTTCTTTTGGTCTCAAGACTTGTGAGTTAACAAGAATCAATCCCTAAAAGCAGAAGTCACCAAGTAAAAAGGACCTGATTGGATTTTGCTGCTGGCTTTGTGGAGACAAGACCACCACTCTTCAGGCTCAAAAAAACCCCAAACCAAACCAAAAAAACAACAAACCACCAACCTAAAAAACACGAAAAAACCCAAACCAACAGAAAAGAAAGTCAAGCACTTCTTCACTCTCTCAGTTCTTTAGTCATACACAACCACTTTGTTTATATTACAAAATGTGAGAGGCAAGAAAAAACCCTGTGATTTCTGTCAAGCCTGGATGAGGAGATCAAGAAAGATCACAGTCACATTTCTGGATTTTAGAAAGACTTTTCTTAGCAGTTGCAGCACATAATCTTATTCATGAAGTAAACAAACGATACCTTGGCCAACCAACCTCCAACCATCGATGCAAAGGCAACTAAGAAATTAAATGCAAATGGTAACTCTGCAATCATTTTTCTAAATAAAATTATATTTGGAGGCCAAAAGGAATAGGGAAATACTAAGAGTAGAGGATCAGTGAATTAAAACAAGTCTCAGCAGTAACAGGTAACTCACGGCCACTTCGGCAAGCTCCTGTGTATTTAGATTTTTAGTCTAAATTATACCTTTGAAAAGAAAATCTACCCCAGGTTTAGGTACCTGCTAAAATGTATCTTATGAAGAATGCTGTTGGAGGCTTTAAGCTTGCATAAGCCCCAGCCCTGCTTTCTCTCTGCTCTATGGAGAAGGTACGGATCAGGGCCACGGGACCAACTGCCAGCTGAAGGTCCCCTGCTCCCTTTGTCATTCACCTCAGGCCGTGCTGACAGGCCTGAAACACATTTAAAGCACGAACAGCTGTGGCTGTTAGAGATGCCACAGCCCGACTTGTTTGTTACTGCCCCTCTGCCAGAGTTATAATCTTCTCAGGAGAACATTTCGGAGCTGCTTTATAGTCGAGCACTTCAGTTTCAATCCATCATCACAGGCTGCACAAGGTGAGCCTGTGGACTTTGCCTCCAGGGTAATGCCCTGACCCTGGTGGAAACAGTAGCATCCAGGGCAGTAACAACAAGCAACTGGTAGCAGTTTCATTCGCCACAGACACTACCTAAGCAAAAGTGTCTCAGCAATCTACAGCTCTGGTAGCCTTTGTTACCACCCTTAAACTGTAACCACCATCACAAATTGTAAATGAAGAGCCTTAATGCCTGCCTGCAGCTCTTTCTGCTCACATCTCTTGACGCTTCCTTCCTTCTCCAAGCTTAGATCTGTATGATTAAAATCAGTACAGGCTGCTGATATCGCAGAGAGGGAGTATTTCTGTTTCCTCTTTGCTAGACTGGTTGAGCAGCATGAATAATTCTATTTCTTTTACAACTATGTAGTATGGACTCTGAAAGCTACTCCTAAAAACAATTTCCACAAAAATAAAACAATTCCAACTTATCCCTGTATGCAACATCAGACTTGCTACACAATTACAGGGAACTACACTCTGCCAACACTGTTAAATTGAGGACCTCTCTTTTCCTGGCTCTGCTACTGTTGGACAGCCTCTCTTCCCACTGCTTTCCCTCCATCTGCACTAACAACAGAATCCTTTTTGGTTACATGTTGCTGAGTTATATCGTGAAAGTTCATTTGAACTGTGTGCTTGCTTCACTTAGAAATACTTTCCCCCATTTGGATGCAAGATACAAGCATTTGAGAGTTCTGTATCCAGTCCGAGTTATTCCAATGAGAGGGGGGGAAAAAACAGATATTTTAATTAACATACAGTGCTTCAAGCAAGGGGAAACACAAGCTCTAGAATAGGCTTTTCCTATTGTGTATATAAATTGGTTGGTTGGTTTTTTAACAGAGAGAGTTAACCAATATTTCTGAAAGAATGCCTGGAGAAAAGCACAAGTGGGTAACATCCACTTGTGGGGATGTGCGGATTCAAATTTCACAGCTTTGGAAAAAAAAATTATAATGTCTCACCAAAGATCTGCTTAAATGAGACCCCAAAGTAATGATAACTAAGTAGGAACTGAGGGCCTAAACACTGAAAAGACTGTATTTCATGAAGACATCTCAAGACACTTTGGTCTCTGCACAAAACATCCTCTTTTTTTTAAATTATGCGAAATATGTAGCGTAAGTTTTCCTGTGTTCTCCAGTAAGCCTGATGACTGCGTGGTCATTCAAGTTTTGGCTGAAAACATGCTAACTGCAAAGACACGTTTTGCTGTGTTTTACAGCAGGTAAGAAACACACCTTTTGTCAGAGCCCATTTCCCAATTACAGGAGGAAGGATAAAAATATAACATATTAAAGTAGGGATTAATAATAGGGATTAATAAGTAAATTACCAGAGGAAATTAAGATAAATTAGTAATTAATTAGGCTGCAATTAGGAGATAATTAAATACATTAAGGAATTCAGGATGTACATTATATGTTCTAGCTGAAACAAAAGTTTAGTTCAAAATCTAATGTCATTAAGCACTTCTGTAATTCTCAGTGACACATTTCAAGTTTTGAAGCAGCAAAGTTCCCATTTTCAGGTGGGCCTTCCACCTAAACAATATCTCTGTGTTCAGGAGTAGAGGAATCAACGAAAAGTTGGATACGTTTCTTGGGAACTCTTCATAATTTTGGGAATGATGCAATTCCTGCACTGAAAAAAGACTGGGTCCGAGTACAGGGTTGAAGGCCCTTTAGTGAGAGGAACAATAATTTGGCATTTTGTATCAATCTCACTGAAAGCAGAGAATACTAAATGCAGGAGATGGAGACAATAGGAAAACAGCGGGATTCCTCACATTTTCAAATATCAGAATGAATTTCATGCCTGAATTGTATTTCAGGGACAGACTTGGACTAGTCTGTACTTCACCCAAACCGCTCTGTGCATACATACTTTCAGAAAGGCTTCCCTCAACAGGCGGCCAGAAAGCACGTTAGGTGGGTTTCACAGGTATTGCAACAACAGAAATACTTTTCTCTCTCTCTCACTGATGTCCAAACATTTACTAATAACAGAAGCAAGATCTTGTTTGTTTTCACTGGTCTCCAGAGTTGCAGTGCCACTCAGATCTAACATTTACTTCAAATATGCATTATTTAGTACATCACAGTTCAACCCAGGTACAGCTAGAACAGGCATTATGTACAGTTCAGAGCTTCTGGGTCCAAGTCAGCCACGCTCTCATACCAAGTTCTTAGCCTTCTGTAACATACAATACTCTGCCCACGGAGAGGCGAAAGGTCTGTTTGTAACAACTCTACGACATTGTACTTCAGCTATTCCAAAGCAATCCATTTTCCAATATGCTTAACCAGGAGTAAATTGAGGATTCAAATTATTAGCCTTAAATGAGCCTCTCTGCCTGTTATTCCCATCTGATATGAATTCCTCTTAGTCGGTAAATCTACAGAGCCTGATTAAAAATAAAAATGAGCGCGCACTACTTTCTCTGTGATGAAATACCTCTCTCTTCAATGAGTTTAAACTTGCAATTATGTTTGAAGACGGATGTCAGATAACTGCTGAGCTTCTGTTCAGGCAGTAAGCAATATCTTCATACTCACCAGGTACTGCTAGGAGCCATAGGCCAGCACCATCAAAACTATCTCTGCTGCTGACAAAGGGGGCTAAGTAGTTTATGGGATGTTTCTGGGAGAAATCCTTAGAAAGGGCTCCCCAACAGTTCTAATAAAAAAAAAAAAAGACAAATTTTTTCCTTTTGTTCTATAGTTTTGTCTCTCCTCTCTCTCTTTCATCATAAGCTTGAAGTACATCAGAAAACACAGGATACCTAAATAGAAATAATCTTTTCTTTACATGGTATTAATTACCTGGACGGAAAATGCATTTGCCAAAGAAATCTGTATAGGAGCCATGGGAGTCAGTCAGTAGAACACGATCGTCCTCTAAATAAATATCACTACAGAGCAATAAATAGCAGCAGCACGCAGTACAGTGAGATAGGAGGAGTGGAATAATATGTTCTATTGTAAATCACTGTGCATGGAAATTTAGGCAGGCATAATACAATTACCCAAATGGAGGTCAAATGCAATTTCACAGGGTGAATAGCAGACTATGACCATGTATCTGTTTAATTTTTTTTAATTTCAGAATGATCCGGCCATTATTTAACATTTGGAAATATCTTTCATTTTTCATATGCTATTCTGATGAATGCAATTAATTAATTTAGCAGATGATTGCAATTTGCATAATTTTCACAAGGAACTCTTTACTTAAATGTTTGGAGTTTTTCATTCTGCTCCCCATGCTTAAACCAAAAAGGGAAGGACACAGAGAACAGCGTCAATTAATCACATCACTCAGCTGAGAACACCTCAAAACACCACCTGTCATAGGTGAGTTTGCTGGAGAGGAACAGAACTATAAAACATCAGTAACGGAGATATGACATTACATCACTTTATCTAATTTAAAAAAATATGTACGACAAAAGCTTCAGAGACATCTGACTTGCCTATAAATCTTCGACCAGATCTAAGAAACAAAACAAATTAGAATGGAAGAGTCCAGGTTTTAGCTTTCAAATCCGTACCCGTGATCTCAGCATGAGTTGTGATTTCTGATCAGTCTCAAGTTGAGCCTCACAAACACCAATCTTGCACTTTAAGTCCTTCTTCATGCTTTGTAGCTATTATTTACAACCTGCATGCTTCATTGCTATTTCTTGATATTCAGAGTTTTATTTTTCTCCCTTTCCTTGAAGGTCTTGCTTCTGAAAAACATACAAGAAAAAACAACACACACACAAATGAAATGGCCAGGCTTTTTGAAAATGTAAAATTCCATCACCACATTGATTCAGAGCCAGAAGGAGAACTCTAATCAGAGGCGCTGGGGTCAGTTTTACCTCTCAGATACTGCTACAAACAAATCAACTTTCACTGGCCAGTTTCCATGTTAGCTTTCAAAACAATAAAATCATTATTTCTGAAGATGAGACCATTTAACTTGTCTTTTAGAGTCCTCACATACATATCTGAATCATGGTATCCGAAGGGCACACCCAAGACAAGAAGGGATTACTTGCAAAATATAAAGCTTATCACAGAAAATGACATAAATGGTTCCTCACCTTAACAACCTTTAGCTATCCCCATAAATACAGTATTTAATTAATAAGACAGTGGGTTGAACCAATGCTAGCTCTTCCTGACAGTTCTGCTATATACCTGTCTCATTTTGTTAGTTTAATGAACTTGTTCCCAGCTCAACCCCACAAGTACTTTGTGGTCTCTACTCTAAACAAAAAGAAATTAAAAATAGGATTGAGCTGATACTGATTTTTGAGTCACTCATCTATACACTACTGAGTGACTTCTTTTGGCCAGGAATCAGCAATGAGCAGCAGTATGAAGCAACTTTTTCTGCTGCTATGCTTTTCCCTTGTGAAAACAAAACGATTTTAAAATACTGCTCAGTTATTTTTTGTTAGTCAAAAAGCTTCTTTGAAAAACATTCACTGTGCTCACCGGCTATTCCCCAGCTGGGGACATATACACTGCACCCCTGAAAAACCATTAGGACAGGCAGATGATACACAGATGTATCTCACCTTGTCGTTTTCTGAGGCTGTCCCAGAATTAAAGAATTTTCTTATTTCTGCGTGCAGACTGATAACAGCATTGGAGTCACAAGTCTACAAATAAGAGGTGAACTTGGCAGCATCAACACTGAAACACAGGGTAAAATTTTATGTTTACTGTATGGAGCCCAATTGTTCAAAGCACTGAGCATGATGGCACCAATCCAGTAAAGCACTTAGGGGGTGGCTGGGCCTCCCGGCATGTCTCCAGCTCACCCTGTATATGTCTCCGGGCTTTGCCGAATTGGGGCCTGAGAACCGAGCACATGGTAGGGCAGAACCCATGCCAGACTACTGCACCAGGGGCTTGGGCATCATCCTTGCTGTTATGGGATTGGTGTTTGCTGATAGTAGTAACAATGGTGATCTGCCTGAAAGAACCTGTGGCATACCAGGAAACCATCAAGCAAAGCCTATCAAGGCAACGTCACTGAAGCTAATGCAGGTTTTACTGTTGGTTTCTACACAGATGCCATTTCATTTGAGCCTCCTGATGGCCTTTTGTTTAACTTTTTTTCTTTTTATTTAAAGCATTTTACAAATTACATTGATTAATAATTGTAGAGCAGGGCTTTGGCCCTGAAGGAGGAAACATTGGCCTCTGAAGCCCATATACCAACTGTCTTTGAAAGGTCATTAACAGCTTATCTGGTTGGTTTTGTTGGTACAAACAATCACATGTAACGGGCTTGCTGATGAGAAGAAAGAAGAAAGTTTGAATAGTGCACTTCTCAAACTATTAATATTTTTTTTAGGGGCTTGCTTACAAGATCCTGGGAGATTTTTTTTCCCCCATGCTGATACTGTACAGATCAACTGGTGAAGCAAGCACCAGGATGCATTTATTGCTTGGATAAGGTTTCAATTAGCAACAACCTACCTCTGGGTTTAAATACAATTTGGAGCATTGCATTTAGGAGCATGCATACTTTTGAACCTGAAAATATTTAGAAGAATGCTTACAAACAGTAAAAGCAATAGTAAATGTATCTATCAGTTTATCAAGACATGCTTGGGCTTGAGTGAGACAGGAGAATGACTTGCTGACCTCAGGAACAGAGGCCCCGTATCATTCATCCTGAAATTTCTGAAGCCCCAAGGGAAGCTTCTCAGTACACAGACAAGAATCCACTCCGGAATTCCTTCCCACTCACGTGTCATGGTTTTGTTGGTTTTTTGGTTTTGTTAGTTTTCTTTGCTTTAAATTTAGAACATTCATTGAATTCCTGACATTTAGAACCAGGGTTTTCTACAAGACAAACAGGTAGAGCTCCCAAGCTAAAGACCCTGTGCAATAGCTGCAAGCTTTCTCAACTTGGTCCTGATGATTTGCTTGTAGCAAACCATAAGAGAGATGCAAAGGAATGGTCATCTGAAAATAATGAATGATGATAAAGAGCAGATCTCCTAACAGCAGTGAAATAGCAAACATGATTGGTTTCTTAGTTTCAGATAATGTTTCCCTAGGAATTCATACAAAACAGCAAAGCCTTTAGTATACTTTTAAGGTTAAAATTCTACCAAAAATCACTCTGAGGACAGTCAATATCTCTAACCTCCTGCTTTAGGGTCTCCTCTGTTCTTGTGTGATTTGTGTCTGCTGCACTCAAATACATAACTCAGGCTTTTATTCTGAAAGCCTGCTATTTTTGCAGTGATTTGCTTTCTTGATTTCGCTCCTACATATTAGTCTGCCTCTGCATGAGGAAATCATTGTTAATTTCCCTTCCACTTCTGTTTTTAAAAGGGTCTCCTCTAATTCCAATATTTTGGAATAGATGAGATTCCCGCCCCCAATCTTCAAGTAGATGAATTAGAAACTAACTTGTCAGTCCTAACATAGCTCTATTCATTTGTATTTCAGTCTGGCCCATTAAGATCTTTATGTAGATATCAGCCATCAAAAAGCCCAACTCACCAACAACGACGCCCCCCCACTCCCCCCCCCCAAAAAAAAGGTAGCAAAAGAAATGATACATCGGGATTTCTATCAAATCCACAGCTTTTACACTGACTCTGCTTATGCAAGTTTGCTATAATACCATTAGAGGATCTGCACTCTGTTCTCTACTTCAATAATTTCTCTTCATCCATATCTCTAAAGGCATAAGTAACCATGAAGTTTAAAGGGTTCTGCCTCTTTTTCTTGGCTTCTTTAAATGTAACTTTCAAATGGAACCAATATGTGGAGCCAATATGTGTTTCTGATAAAAGACAGAATAACTTTCCATTTTTTCCCCCTGATTCCCACATCCCCTCCTGTCATCCTTATACCTTTCCCTGCACTCCTACGTGTACAGGAACAAAAGCGATAATACAGACAGTCCCAAAAATGACTTCTAGAAGAAATTCCTGCCTATTATTAGATTGAAACAATAAGAACAAACCACTTTCATCCTTTAAATGTAATGATGCTAGATGGAACTTCTTCCTTACACAATTTTTCAGTAAGGCCGACCATCTGCATAATCCCCCTCACCTTCCGCATACGCAGAGGGTATAAAATCATTATCTTTGTCTCTATGAGATGCCTTGCCAGAAGCTCCACAAATGAAGTTCTTATTCTTTCACCCAGTGACACTTCCTCCTGCAACACAGTGATTTATTTATTTTCTTCAATCTTGGGCTAATAATAAACTGCAAATAGAAAACATTTGTGAAGATACAATTGCTCAGTGCTTGTATAAAACACATATTGTAGGGGTGGGAATAGGAAGAGCGCAGAAGGCTATGCCTTCTTCAATGCAGCTGAGAAAAGCAACGGAGAACTTCAGCCTAGAGGAAAGGGAGCGTTAATGGCTTCCATTACTTTGTCAGTCCTTTCCAACACTGTTGGCATAATAGCGAGCGACTGACTGACCTGCAGACAAAAGGGCAGGAGCTAGTCATCACACAACTTCTTTATCTACGAGGAAAACCAAAATGAGAGACACCCAAAGAAGAAGAGAGTGCCAAAAAATACACACTGCAAGGCTAGTACTGGGGTTCCTCCTTTGGCTCAGAACCAGAGCTGTATGTCATCTTAATTTAGTCATTTCTATTTAAAAAGAAAGCGTGCTGTATGGTAAACCGTAACTTTCATTTCCTCCTATAAAAAATGCAAAAGCTTATTAACAAATTCTCATTCTGCTCCAGAGCCCTGAAACTAAATCATTGATTTCATAATCTTTAAATTTTAATTAAAACTAAACTCTTGCAAAACAAATTAGAAATACATAAATATCATGCGTTAAGAATACCAAAGGATCGTTCTGACAAGGTACCATGTCAGTCCTCCGTCTCTGTGGATGTAGCACAGTACACAAATGTGTTTTGAGGTTTCCTCAGTCCTAGCTTCAGCTCATGATCAAAGGAGCCTGTCAAATAAATGTCACAAAATTGTCACTACATTAAAAATGAACATAAGTTTTGTATTTAGTTATTTATTTAAATTGGGTAAGGTTATTACCATTAGAAACTACTAAATGTCCCAGAATCCACCAGAGAACGCAATTCAACAGAAAAGCCGTTACCCTGCGTGCTGCATGTAGCGGGTTCCCTGTGGCTGGCTTTTGTGGGGACGATAATGCCCCGCAGGGTGTTCCACCAGCCTCCACCATGATAAATAGCAGCAGAGTCTGCCACGGAAATAACGAAAACACTTTTTCCTTCATAGTCCATTTGTCAATTTTTCATTCTTATCTATCTGATGCAAAAAGAAAAACCCAGAAGATTTTAAGTGTCAAATGTTTTCAGTGGCATGTGTATTTCACAACTCTGCACTCAAGAGTGATTACAGTTTTTGAACTCTTTTACAGAATTACAAGAAAAAACCATAAAAGTTGTAAATGTTCCTTAAAAAAATACTTGAAATCTTGTGCAAGACTGAAGTTCAGTGAAATCTAGCACTGTAAACTGAGAATTTTGTAGCCAGTTCCTTCAAAAGCTTTAGCATTTCCAGTTTTGCAGCAGAGCTCTAAAACTCACCCAGGATTGTCTCTCGCTACAAGGACTCATCTTCTGCTGGATAGGGGAAAAAGCAAATGCTAAAGTCATCCTTAGACTTTGATCGCACTTTGCATATGGCTCAGCATCTTGGCAGATGAACTCTCTGAAGAGCCTATCTGCACTGACCTGCTCCAGACCAGGACTGTGCGGAATTTCATCTGTAGCTGCGGCAGCTAGATGCCACTGTGGCACAAAGCACTGTAACTGAAAGCAGAGATCCTTTTCCCTTCCCCGCTCACTGTCTGCCAGGCACACGGGAGGAAGCTGGAAGCAGCCAGATTTACACACTGACAGGAGCAGAAGCTGGACAGGTTCAGAAGGCTTCACGCATGGAAAGGCCAGGATTCAAGTAGGGACCAAGCTGGGAAGGAATGAAAGAAGGAATTAGGCTCAAGAAGACACCGAAAAAATAAGCTAGGACTACGGGGGAAGACTTAGCAAACAAAGTGAGCAGGAACCAGGGAGTGGCTCATGATACTGTGATTTCACTTTGCAAAAGGTACAGGTAGAAAAGGGTCTGAGTCCCTCGTTCTTGCTTCTCTACAGCTTGGAATAGGAACTGATAAATTTGGTGTTAAACCATTTGTCTCCTGACAATTTGCCACCTTAATGAGAGAGAGATACATCCTGTGTATCCTGATGTTGATTAGACTGATCACTCTGCTAATATTTGGATTTTCGAAAACTGAGTGAAAAATGGGAGTTTGAAAAGAAAAAGCAAGCCAAACCTAAGGACCCTGGTTGTTCCCATAGCATGCCCGGTAAAAAATAGTTTCTTCACTTGCACTGCTCTCTTTGTTGCATCTAAAACAGCAAGCTGTGCAATCTATCTACTTAAACCACCAATGAAAGCCTTGAGTGCAACACGATGAAGTTTTGAGTAGCTTATTCTATACAGAGATCTATATGAAGGCGGCACACCTGGGGAACAACAACAACAAAAAAAGAAATTGTACAACAGAACTTATTTCTGTGAAACACAAAGCTGTATCATGAAGATGGCTGAAGGGAATCTGAAAAGCGCCCTGTACACCACACAAAACAATGTTAGCTTGTGACAAATGTGCCCCTGAAGAGAAATTAAACATCTTGTCTTAGAGCCGCTGTCATAGCTGGAACTTCTTGGAATTACTATTTGATTGAGGGAGAGAGCTCTAGTTGCTTTATAAAGCTAAGCCACTCAACAATACTACTCTTCCATTTGTTCTTGCTAGCTGTATTTTTTAATGGCACTTATTTGCTTGGATTTAAAAGTTTTGGTCCTTATTACTGCAGATTCATAAAATCTACAAAAATACCACAAAGTAAATTTCCAGAAACTGAAGAGATGGAGTCTGATGATTTCTGTTGAATTTAGATTTTCAATACTCTCTGGAAATCTAGAAGATCTATTTGCCAAGTCCTCCAACACAAGTAATTTTACAGAAGTGACCATGGAAGTTGTGCTGGAGAAGTTACATTGATCACTAGCGGAGACTTAATCTAGAGTAAAGAAAAAGAAATAAAACAAAACTGCCCTATACTTACCTGTAAAAGACAAAAATATACACAAACAGAAAAGTCACACTCAACCCTTCCTCTGACCTCCTTTCC
>NW_010417944.1:0-3935 GCF_000710305.1 Buceros rhinoceros silvestris | reverse complement strand
CTACAGGTTTAATATACCGTCTCCCCTTCCTGCAGTTTCACAACATCTAAACTCCACCCCAGGGTGGCTTTCTGCACGCATTTCAAGAAAAAAGCAGCACTAGGGCTGACCCAGACAAGCAGACTGACACGTGGTTTGTTGTCCGTCACTAAGACAGAGGCCTCTGTTCCACCATGGGGACAGTGCCTCTGCCCCTTCACCAAAAGCTCCAGCCTTGCTCATTCCCATTTGCAGGCAGGGTGTTGCCCAGTTAGTAGCTCACCATCATGGAAAAAGGGTGGTTGAACCCTTCAAAGATACGCTTGGGGTGGGGAAGAGAACCGCTATATACATAGGTACTACAGACAGAGACCACATCCTTGAGATGCAGGAGAACCAGATTCACTTCCCTGCTGCAGCTGGGGCAACACAGAGATCAAACAAATCCAGGAAAACTTGCTGATCACCCTCTGACTCAGTCCAATCCCTCAGAAACAAGGGTGGCTTACAGTAGTCCTCTGATGGAAAACACTGTCAAAAAAACCTTCACTGAAAGGAACTGCATGTGTTTTTTTCAGGTTTGTTCCAAGAATTTTCTGCTGCAGAACATGTCATGCTGCCTGCATTAGACAGCCTTACAGCTACTAATGCATTGCAGAGACCTTGGAATTTCATTCTGATATACGGCTACTTCAGTCTGTGCTTCTTCCTACCCCATTATAAACTTGACCTTAATTAACCCTCTTAGTGAAATGGAGTTTGTTGACTCTCAAGGACAGTCTCATTGAAAAACAATGTTGCACTGTCACTCAAAAGCTGAAGTAAGGCTGCTTTAGAGAGGGATTTGTACTAATAACCATGAATATTAATAGCTTCTTATGCTATGTGGTTTATATAAACTTATCTAAGCTAGGATTGAGCTCTGTCTTTCTCAGACTGTAAAAAAAGTCTACATTTCCTTTAGTGAAGCCTATTTCTCTAGCAATCACTACCTCAATTTCGTAAAAAACCTTATGTTTAAATGTAGATTTCAAATAAAATATAGCAGATCAGTTTCACCAGCTGTAAACCAAAACACTCCCTGTCAAACTAGATACCAGTTAACACAGTAACTTCTACTGTGACTCCCTAATCAAAATGTTCCCTCCCACTTTAAGTAGTTTTACAGAGAATAAATATATGGAGCCAATATTTAGGCTGGATAATTTAATTTTTAAAATATTCTATGGTTGAGTTGGGAGTGGGAATGCTGCCAGCTGCCCTGCATCATTTGAAGGTCTCTGAACATGCTCAGGGCTGATGGCGAGAAGCGTCTGTATTAGCATTCTATCTGTGTGCTGCAAATATGGCACAAGATAACAGCAACTGATCTTTTACAATTGACTTTAAAAGGAACATATGCTTCGCTATGAAAATAATTGAGACCACTCAGGACTAAATCACTTTCTTCGTCCAGAGTTTAAAGGTATAGGCTTCAGAAATGATAGTCACACATTTTCTGCCCTTACACATCTCTGTGACAGTCTTCACTTTCAAGAGCTACAATGAGCAGTAATTGTTTCTCAGACTATTTAGAGAGTGAACAAAGATTATGAGTTAGTTTAACAATGAAAATATTCATACAGAGCATTTAAGTAGCTGAAGTCATAAAAACCCAACTGGTATTTTCTGAATGGTATTTGAGCATTAATAACTTTTTTACCCTAAATTACAAGCTAACTACTTTATGGATGTACAGTACATTTATTACCTTGTCACAAAGTGCATTTTATCCTTTTGATTCTGAATAACAATGCATACATAGCACTAGCGTCAAACAAGGGAATTTAAGACATTTACATACCAGGGAACCAAAAATAAAAGCTGTTATTTACCAGTGGGTTAGCGTGCAAGCATTTCTCAGTAGCTGGCACTGTACCTGAAATCTGCAGAACCTTACATTTTCACCCAGGTGTAGGGTATTTCTCATTCAGTTTATTTTTCTACTACCTTGCTGAAGTAAAACCTAAAATATTTAAAAACTGTCCACTACAAAGCAAGTGCTACCATGTAAAGACCGCAGTCTCACTGGGTGATGAGGGAAACACTCCTTAGCATCCTAGCAGATGGCTCAGTGGGCAATGCTTTGTATCAGAATTTTCTAGTCTTCCACCAAAGCCCGGTGCTGGGGGAGGCTGGTCAATACTCCGTGTTAAGGGGGAGCTCAGAGCCCACAACCTATGCACAGCCAGCCCTCCTGAGAAGTGCTTCTGCACTGCTAATTGCGTGGACTAGCAAATGTGGATTAAGCATCCAAACCTCTCACCTGCCCTCTTGCACAGACTCCTTTCCCTGATGGATACAGCAGAGAGAAAGAAAATTCATGTCATCTTTTCGTGCAAGATTCAGTAGTGAGAGCTTTTTGCTCTGCAGCGTACCTGGGGACCACACCTGTCAGTCCCTCTTTCCTTCATCTATATTATTCTATCAGAGTGCTCAGTTGTTGAAAAGCATGATATTGGAGATTTCTCTTGTACGCCTACCAGTATTAACTAATTTAATGGAAAATTATTGAAAAGACATGAGATAAAAACTTGCTGATATTACATTAACAAAGACAGAGTTATGTGTTGCTGAGAGGGGAAGAACTCCACAGCACAAAGCCAAATGCTGAAATTAGTTTATAGTCAAATGCTAGAGAGGTTTACAAGCATCACTGTGTCTACCTGTCACTGTAAAATTAGTAATTCTTTGTCCAAGTCATGCTATCTTATGTTAGCACGAAATTTGAATTACTTCTCTCATACCAAAGTTCCATGCTATGGCTGCAACACACCACACTCAGAGAAACCCAACTCATCCTTTTCTCCTCCCTTGAAGCTCTTCCAGCTTTCATCTGTTCACAGTACCCTGGCAAAATTATTTAAGATGAAGTCATAACTTTTCCTACAGCATATGAAATTATCGGCTGTCAGAATGAGTTTACAAAGTTTCTTTTGAATGAAACCATTTTAATCATATTAACAAGTCACTGTAACTACTCTTCTGATCAGCTGTTTTTAGTACAAAATAGTTTGCAGGCCTGTCACATATTTCATCGTTGAAATGCCATGGGAGAGGATGGATTCAAGGCTTGCTTTATCTTAACTGAGTGCCTTTGAAAACAGACAAAAACCCAAAACAACCCAACCAAATGATTATACAACCCAATGCCAAATCAACTCATCGTTAAAAGGATTCAGTACGGTGAGCACTCAAAACGTATTATATACTATTTTTTCCCTTCTCCACCATTTCCATCATGAGGCTCCATCCTGGGACATGATCTACTGACCACCACTTTCCTGTTGTACATAGTTATATGTCAGTAAAAGCCAAATTAAACCACAACTGTGTGTGATGAACTTGGGGACTATGAATCTAAGTAGTTTATGTACCCAACTCAAGATTTATCATATTTACAGTCTGTATTTGCCATTCTGGCAAACACTTTCTCTCTCTCTCTCCTATGACAAATAACCTTTAGGATCTAGGCCACAATTTTTCAAATATGTCAATTAGCAATGCTTTAAAAGGTAGCATTTCTTTATGTGAAATGTGGAACTTTTTGATTGATGACATTATTCTGGAATATTTAACCAAAACACGAAAGCCTAACACACTGCTGGACATGATCTGCTGGTTTTTTGTTTTTCCTTCTCTCTAACGTCCTATAAACTGTGCAAGCTAATACTGTCTATTTTCTCAGATAGCCTACTGTAAATACATTCAAGAAAATATTTACTTTTTCTATTTTGTATAAACAGTAAAAGGAAATGGCTGCTTTAAAACAAAAAATTATGAAATATACCATAAATGTGGACAAGTAGCAGAGCGTGTCTCTGCCATTTTTCTAAGCTATGGTGGAACTACTTGACAATTTTTCTTAGCTAACGAAGTAATAACATGATTTATTTTAATGTTTTATATATATTAAA
>NW_010417943.1:40493-43703 GCF_000710305.1 Buceros rhinoceros silvestris | reverse complement strand
GGAGGGGCGGGGGGGGAGGATGGTAGGCGGCCTCCTCCGCTCTTCGTCCCGGGACGAGAAAGTTCCCGCGAGTACCCCGAGAGTGCGGTGGTATTAGACCTCAAGCAGCCATGAAATTTCCTCGATAAAATCAGCGGGTTTGGAGCAGTAGCCGTAAACTCTTTAAGGGATTTGCATAAAACTGGGAAGAATTATCGACGCTAAAACAACTTCAGGACAAGTGGGGAACCTGCCTTTTTTTTTTCTTGTCCCCCCTTTTTTTCCCCATAATGGTAATGAGAGCAGCCTGATTTTTATTATTATATCTGGTATCTTTTTACCAAGAGCATTTTGACCTCTGAAGCTCCAGATATTTTCCAGAAATAAGCCCCTTTCGTTAAACATGAGGCACTTCTGCAAGAAATGTCTTGCAAAGCTCAATGGTTATTAACGTTGTCATGTTAACAATCGTTTACACAAACGTTTCTGGTACACTTGCCTAGTTGTCTTCCAAGTGACTTAAGAGGGAAAAGAAAGATGCTTATCGCTTGCCCTAACTTTTTTCTTTCTACAAGAAGCTGTAGCGCTGTGTTTGATAAATGAGCATCCATACAATGACCTTTCTTCTTTCTTTTTCTTCTTTTCTGATGGTGGGGATTCCCTGCGGTCAGGTTTCCAGGCAGTCGCAAGCGCAGGATTCCTACCATGATAAAAGCAGAGAGCACCCCGAGGAAGGTGAGAAGAACATGGTCCTGTCTTGTGATATTGTGCCTGTTAGTCCCCCTGTAAGCCTGCTCACGGTCCTCAAACTGGAGCTTGGTTTCTTTTGGGAAACTTGAATTTAATACTTTTTGGGGAAGGGGGATGGCAGAGTGCTTTCAAAGCACATTTTAAAATGAGATGAATATACAGCACGTTTATCTTGAGTGACCAAATGGTATTTCAGTTGTTTAGAAACTGATAAGTGGACCAAATGGATCTTTGCTGAAGAAATAACTATTTTTAGGATGTCAGCTTAAACACGTCTGTGTCTTCACTCATACAGGGCAGCCAAGTTGGGAGTGTTCAGAAACTGTGTGCTTTTTTCCCTTTAGCCAAAGTCTGTTGCTTAAACTTCCTCTTCCAAATCTAAGCATGAACAGACCTCTTGCATTTTTTTACTGTACCAACTGGTTAGTTTTGGTTGAAGAGGACAGAGGAAATAACAGAGTTTGTTGAGTACCCCTTAGGAAGCTGGATACACATATAAAGAATTTGTGCTGTGAAGGATGGGAAGTCACGTTTAAAATGAAATGCTTATCATCATGAACTAAACCAGGTGATACATTTCATATAAAGACAGACACTGTTCAGCGCTGGTGCTTTCTAGTACTCTGTGGTGACCCTTCTCCATACTGGTCATTAAACAGCCTATAAGCAGTAATGTCCGTGCTCGTAGCGTTTTGGCAGTGGCGGGGAGGAGGTCAGCTCTGTATAATTTTCTTCTCAGCCTTGCATCCTCTTAAGACCTCACCTTCGAGCAGTACCATTGTCAACAGTCATACGGGTGGGAGACCTGTTTACCCCGCTTTGCAGGACCTGGACGGAAATTCTTTATTTTCCTATAAAATAGCCTCCCTTGCTTAGCTTACATCTTGACTGTAGTGCCATGTGTGTTCAGCAGCCTCTCCTACCTCACCCCCCCGAATCATTATGGTCTCCTTCCAAGCCAGCCCCTGCCCTCTAATTGTTCCCGGTGAGCGTGGCCAGAATGAATTGTTCGCTGCATGCAGTGGCTCAGCGAGAGAAGGAAATGATTATATCTAGTTATCACTGCCCTGTTTGTCCCTTTCCTAACAGTAATGTTGGAAACCCATACTGGCAATCTTTCTGAATCCGCAAATCCTGGAGGGGTGTATAACATGGGGGAAAACTGCCACTTGAGAAATGTGATGTCTGATGTTTCTGCCTCGATTTGAACAGAGACTGGATAGATAAATAAATTGGTTGGTCTGAGGCTAGTCCGTATTTAAGGATAAGCTTCTCACTGAGAGTACTTGCTCCTTTAAGAATTAACTCCTCTTAAAAAAAAAAAATGTTATTACAAATTGCTGCAGACCACTTTCTGTCAGAGGTGATTTCCATGACTAAGGAAATGTTTGCACGCAGAACATCTTTATGAATACACAGGACCTGCTTAAGTACTCTTTAACTTACAAGAAATGCATATGCGGGGAATAAAGTAATCATTGTTTCCTCTTCCATAGGAAAGCATCCAGACAGTGGCTTATACAGCAAGGGACCATCTTACTCTGGTTATTCTGGGTATATCATGATGCCAAATATGAATAACGACCCGTACATGCCTAATGGATCTCTGTCGCCACCCATCCCCAGAACAGTGAGTTATCTCTTCCAAGGACCGCTTTTGGCAAACTGGGTTTCTTTCTGGTCTCTTCTTTCTGTTTGGTCTCCAGTGCGTGTTCTCGCCAGGGTCTTTTTTGGTAGCTTCAGTTACGGTGTGAAGGTTGTGTTTCTGCTGTCAGAGCCTCCATCCAGTGGAGTTTGAGAGCTCTTAGGGGCATTGGTAGTGATCGTGGTGGAAAAGCTGAGATTAACGTCTGATGTCTGACGTCCTTTGAAGAGGGCTGGGGGCTTTGCGGGGGGAGCCTTGGTTTACGACTGTAGGATAATGTATGGCGGAATGATGTAAATGCTGTCTTTGTAGTGACTGGGACAGATGTGAATTTTCTGCCTTTAACTCTTCGTTTGTTGAGAAAAATCAGGCTGGAAGTAGAACTGCTAAGTTCTTGTCAGTAAGATGAAAAGATGGGATTCTTCTTTTTTTCCTCCAGATATGGCATTGCTCTTTTCTGATTGATATTTATTTCTGCCATCAGTTGCTCTGCATGAAGGCTTTATGTATCTGGCAGTATTGCTTTGAAACATACTCTGATCTTCCGCCACAAATTGTGAAATGGTCGTTTAGGAATTAATATCAACTGTGATGCATTAGTTACAGCTTTCCGTTATGTCGTGGTGGGCACTGATTCTTCCAGGTTGGTCCTTCTGTTTCTACTGGTGTAGATGCAAGTTTGATGGATTTTAATGTCCTTTTAATTTTGTATAGTCAATTCCCATCTCTTTTTGTAAAGCCGTTTGGTGTGTGTATATATATAGAGAGAGAGAGCAACGGGGAGGCACTGTTAAAATGAGCTGTGGAAATTATATTAGTAGAACTGGAGTGGAGAG
>NW_010417943.1:38845-40408 GCF_000710305.1 Buceros rhinoceros silvestris | reverse complement strand
TGAGAACAGAGGAGAAAGGAAGGGAAAACCACAGAAGCCATATGGACTTCAATTTGTGTACTCATATTTTTCACTTTTGATTATTTCATTTGCTTTGGAAGGTGAAGTCTGGTGGGGCTGGTGTGGTATGAGAAGTTGGGTGCTGTTATTTCCCTGTGATAAAGCAGTTTTCCGTCTTACTGCCTCTTGGATTTCTACTTGGCAATCTCTGATTTTTCTTAAAGCTAGTGGCTTTTGACTTCAGAAACAAAAAAAGAGGGGGCCTAGGCTGTGTTGATAATTTGACAGTAGCAAAGTGTGTTAAATTGGTGGATGTTCGGATTTGAAATGACAGGGCAGTCGGGCACTGGGAAACACATGGATCTGCCCTTTTTATATGTCACCGTTTGCATATGAAAGATGCAAAAACTTGTGCAATATCTTGCTTTCTATAGCTCTGGGTCGTTGGGGTTTTTTGTGTATTAATTACGGTTCACAGGCCTACTGCTATTTAGGGTGGTATTTGTTGTTGTAAAGGCCGCTGTACAGAAAGCTTCAGTTTGGATGTATGACAAGGAAAGGAATGCAGCTTCTGGAGAGGGCACCGAGACTCAAACGTGTCCCTTTGAGGGCTGGAAAACTTCAGACCTGTTTTTACCCGATCTTCCCCATGCTACCTTCCTGAGACAGTCCCTAGTGCTGGTGCCAGGCTTTGAACAACAGAATCCGGTGTAATTGTTCACTGAGGATTTTCTCTGCGCATCTGTGCTGTGGGGCTGCCGCTCTTTACTGACCTGGCATTGATGCCCCCAGAATCTTGGCTTCTTATAGAGGTTGTCTGCCTGCTCAGGTTCTTGAGGAATCATCCTATGTGGGTATGTTGGAGGGGAGGAAATGCATCTGCTTTCTGATTGTAAAGCTGCCTGCCGAACATCTGAGGGGCTAATGTAGTTGAGTGTTGCTCTTGCGTGTCAGAGCAGCACCACTGTTTTGGTAAAACAGTGCTGTTGCAGGGCTGCATTGTTGACATAAGCCTGGAGTTCTTTCAGTTCAACCACAAGGCTACACACTTGAGTTATTAAATAATTTTTTTTGTTTAATTGAACTATAATCTTCGTTAGTCTCCTAGCTGACAGCTGGGTTGTAATGTGTGCGAGATCAAAATGCTGCATCCAGGAGAAGACACGCTCGCCGGCTGCATAGCTAACCACAGCTCCATCGCCGCGCACTGCTGCCTGTCCACCTTGGTAGGGTCCCAACCGCCGGCCCGCAGGTTTGCTCTTGCTCCCCTTTTTGGGGGGACGTGCCAGGGCTGCGGGGCAGGGATCAGCCGAGATCGGCAAGCTCTGGAGGCGGAGGTGTCCCCTGGGGTGTCAGCGCCCTGCCATTTGTGCATGGAGCAGCCCCGCGGAGCGTACCTGCGCCCCTCATTTGCATAACAAAGCTGCTTCTTGTTGATGCATCTGTTGCCTGGAGGTGTTAGGCAGGATTAAAAAGCCGCCCCAGGGCGCTGAATCTTTTTTCCGCCTTGGAAGGGCCCGGCTGCCTGCAAACTGCCCAGGGGATGCACCCCGGGGGAGACGC
>NW_010417943.1:29092-38770 GCF_000710305.1 Buceros rhinoceros silvestris | reverse complement strand
TGCACCCGGGGGGAGACGCAGCGAGACCCGGGGCAAGGACCGTCTCTGATGGAGGCAGCCCCTGCTCGCCATACCAGGGCAGAGAGAACGAAGCTTTTCTTCCTCTCGGAATTCCCCCCCCCCCAAAAAAAAGGCAAAAGCTTTACATTCTTACATTGTAAATACAAATCTTTAGTCAGGCACAACATGTCTAGTAAGCCTTAGAAGAAGGAAACTGAAGTGTAATTTCAGTGCAGCTTTTGTAGGGGAGAGGGTATATGAGGAGAATTTAAAATCTTCAAAAATTCAAAAATTTGTTAGAGTGGTCTTTTCTTCCCCAGTTTCGTTCTCTTTTTTTTTTTTTAATTTTCTTTTTTTTTTTAATTTTTTCTTTTTTCTTTTACTGGCAACTCATTTGCCTTTTACAGGTTGTATTTGTAGGAGCAGGAGAGTGTTAATTACAAATCCAGGTGCAAGCCTCATGCCGCAGTACATATTCTTATCAGATAGATGGGTAAGTGAAAAAGCAAAGCAGTGAGGTTGGGGGGCTGCAGGAGAAGTGGCACGCAATGGTACCGAAACCACAATAACACCTGGTGACTGTGCATTCTGTGTGCTTGAGATAATCTTTTGGTGGTTTCTCAGCATCGTTGGGGTGCTGGAGATGGGAGACGGAGGCAAGCTGTCTGTTTTTTAACGTGTGGGTTTTTTGGTTAACAAGACTAGTTTTAGGGTAGCAACCCTTTCTCATCTGGGTAGTGGGAATGTGGGGACAAAGGAAGTGACTGGAGAAGAGTAATTTCTCTGTGTCTTAAAATAATCCAGAAAATAATTTTGTCTTTGTTTCTCCCTCTTTCCCAATGAATTAAACTTTCTGTGGGAATATAGAGGATTTCTGCAACCTCTCTCTTGTCTGTTCTTATCTGTTCTTTGGGTTGGGGTTTATTTCTTTGTGGCTAAACTGTCTCTCTAGCAGCTGGAGGCGTTAAAGAGGTCGGAGGATACAATCTATAAACACCTTACAGCAACCTGCAAAACATAGCATGTCCATCTGAAAATGATGAGGAATTCTGCTGAGGGAGTTTGAACAGAAGGAACAACATTTATATACAAGACCCCCCCACCCAGCCCATGTTTTGGATATTCCTTGTGTGCTTCTACATGGCAAGGTATAAGGACATAGATCCGGTCTTGAAGAGCTAATGTGTCAGGAGAAATGTGGATAACATGGACAGGAGAAAGGATGATGGTAGAAAGAGCAAGAAAGTGCAACAGAGCCTCAGTAAGAGGGTTTTGTTTCCCTAGCTGCATCTCGCTGTCCCTCTGAAAGCAAGCTGGTTCACCTGCTTTTGGAGAATTTTTGGGACCCCAAGGGGAGGGTGCAGGAGCTGCAGAAGGACACAAACCTAATTTTTCACAATATTGTCTTTTCCTGAGAGTTCAATTCTGCGGACTGTGCAATTGTAGACACTTGCTGGGAGCTATGGTCAGCTGAAAGCTCCCTGGCCCAATACGAAATGGGCTTGGTAGCACAGGTGTTGGGGCTCAGCTCCTGCACCCGTATCACCCATCAGAAAGCTTTGCATTAATTCCCAAGTTGGCATCAGAGCAGGATGCTCCAGGGGCCATAGGCAGCTGTGGTTCTGTCGCACGTCTGTTTCTTCTCCCTGCAACCCCAGACCTATGCCCGAGGAAATGGGTTGCCTGGGCAGCTGAGGGGCACAACAAGCTGGAGCTGCTCACCCAGCACTGAGGTTCTGCCACTTCACCCTCCACAGCGTGTCTTCTCAGTGAGGTTGAATGGTGCCAAATAGCCCCTTAAATAACGTCAGAATCAGATGCAGAGGAGCACAAAGCTTCATAATTCCGTGGAAGGACTTGCCAGGGTTTATTGAGGTTTGCATGGGAAGGAATTTTAGCACTATTTGCTGAGGGGCTTGGCAAGTTCCACCAAATGCCAGCACCAGGGGAGAAGAGGAATCTGCTTAGTGCTGAGCGAGGGACCTCACTGCTGCAAATGTGTCTATCAGCTGCTGTGACTCAAGAGTCACAGCTGATCAGTCCAAGATAGGAGCCAGGTCTTTTTGAAACACAAATCGACCCATGAACGGTTGTGGGCTGAGTTTTGGTGGTGCTGTCTTTTCCCCCCTTTTTGAAATAAATTCTCCATTTGAAAAAGGGGGCACAGGTAGTTACTGTGGTGCCTCTATGTTGGTTTTTCTCTGGAACTTGATCTGGTTGCTCATGATAAAATGGCATGATGCGGGTAGAGTCTTTTGTACGTGTGTCCATCATTAGCATGATCTTTGGGCATGTACTGAGGAAGAAAACAGCCTTTCTGCTTTTGCTGCCTTCTCCTTGTCAGTGTGATGCAATTAGCAAATTATCTAATTGTGAATGGGCAAGGGGGAAAGAAAATGTCCTTTCGACGTCTCAGTTCAGAAGCAGCAATTCTGTGTGCGTGGCTTCATCCAAGGCGTAATCAAAAACCACACCCATTACAAATTATCAAAGTCGGAGCTTTTGTATATCGGTATGTGTGTATGCTTATGTCCTAAATCCCCTTTTTTCTGTACATCTGAGAGCTAATGCAATATCAGCTGTAAATGGTGGAGCTGCTGCTTACATTTTAAGGCAATTTAAAAGCAAAATGTCATTCCTGTTGTTTTGGTGCTGTGCCACCTCTTCTCCAACTTAATCCCAGCCCAGAAAAAATGTTAATAAGAATAGCTTGTTATGGTTTGCCAGTGCCAGGGAGGATATGGCTCAAGAAGAAAGCCTGAAGCTCCACAGGTTTGGGCATCAAAAGAGGAAAAGACTTTTAACAGTTACTTGCAGCGCTGCGTGGCTGCAGGCGTTGAAAACCCTGGGTACCGCAGGCCTGGCTCCTCCCGAGTACTTCACTTCTGTTTGTAGTTAGGGAAAACTCCTCCTGATATGGGAAGGAAATAACCCACACAAAAGCATTTTACTGCTGCTGTAATATTTCTGAAGTCCTATTAGAGGCATGCGGGGTTTTTGGTAGCGGTAAAACACTGTGTCTCTGAGAAGACGACAAACGTGCAAGAGTCTGCTTTAATATGGACACCGAACAGACTTTGCAGTCTGAGGTCTGTGTGTCGTGTGGCTCATTGTGATTTCCCGTGCTGCTGTCACATGGATGGGCACCGATCCAGCATGTGGCTGGTCTGAGGGAGACACTGCCGCAAGCCAGGCAGTCTGTGGGTCCTCAACCTGGTGGAGGCAGGTTGGTGTGTCCCCTCCCCACTGCTGCTGCAGGGGAGCCATGTGCCGTGATTCTCCAGTTGTGCGTGTACTCCAAATTGCCCCCCTCCTTGCTAGCAAGCATTTATCTCTAAGATGGTTCTGTCATGAGGTGTTTGGCATGAAGACCGTTCTCATCTAGCTGTTGGGTTTGGTCCCTTCTTGAGGGATGCTGGGGGGAAGGTGTCGCAGCTGCTTGGCGTGCTGCTTCTGCCCCAGCAGTTGGGGATTAGTGTCTCTGTCACTACAGCCCTTCATAAGCATTAGATTCACTTAAGAAAATTGCATTCAGAATAATTTAATCTAGCATCCCAATGTCTTCTATTTTGAGACTTGGATCTTGTGGATATGTTTATTTAGTTTGGGTTTCCCACTTCAAAGGAATCTGTCCTCTCAGCAAGAAAGTGATTGAGCACTTAAATAAAAATGTATTCATTGAATCTTTCGAATTGAGCTAAAAGTGCAGTAGGGAGTTAACGTGTATGCCAACTGTGCTAATCAACCAGGGATTGCCTGTCCTCCTAAAGGGGAAGAAAAGTGGTCCAAACTGCCTGAGGAGAAGCGGCTTGCCTTCCATTGGCTTCTGGCACTGGTGTTGCTCGCTGATGCTTCAGGTCGAATTGAAGGACCTAGAATATCTTTGCCTGTGATCTTCAAAAATACCGAGTCCCTCGTGTAGAAGAGCATTTTCATGGATCTGAAAGGCTGACTCTACCTACACTTGTTTATTTTCTTTAAGTGGCTGTGGGTATAGATGAAACTGAGGCATAAAATCAGTAAGATGAGCTTAGTCAGCAAAAATTACAGATGTAAAGTCACAAGGCTTTGACGGAGTGTTTATAAAATGGGCAGCTTAACTTAAAAGTAAACACATTGTTGTCACCAGCTGTAACACTTAAAACAGAGAATCGCTTTGGTTAGGAGGTATTAGAGAAGCCAGAGAACAGTCGTTAATTCCCAAGGGTTTCTGTCTATCGGAACGCTTTCAGTACTCCAGCCCTTTACCTCAAACAGGGCCGCACAAGTCGCTGGGCAGGTCTGCTTCACCCAGGCCAGCGTACAGGGGAGAAGTCTCTTGTGAGCCTGTGATTCCATGCGCGCATTTGCCAAGAAGTACCCTCTGAAAATAGTGGTGCTTTGAATGAAGCTGGTGGCAGCTCAGCTTCCCCCGTGGCTGATTTGTATGGAGCTCTGGGTGGGGATGCAGGGGTTATCCTAAGAAAATCAGTCTGGTAACGGTCCGATTCATCACATACATTCAGGAAAACAGGGAAAGGGAACATGGGGGTTTTGTTGGGCAGGTTTGTTGGCTCAGAGGTGGAGAGTGGTTGGCTCTAAAAAGCTATCCCCCCTGTAGGACCTGTGATTCTGCTGCTCAGGGTCGATGCTCTGTCTCAATAGCTGGTCACTTAGCTATGGTATAAGGCTCTATTTCTTCAATTTTCTGCCTCCTGTATTTCAAAACTGCCTCAGAGATTTCTTTGAGACCGTCTGTTGTCTCTCCACGGTTTCAGGATATTTTTTTGCCTTGATCTTTCTTCGTCCCTCCCAAATCGTGCATTGGCAAGCTTTGTCTAGCATTAAAAAAGTACAATACGGAGGTGACGATTAAAGGTGTCAACACTTGTCAAATGCAGGCTGCTCTTGGGGGGAAGGCCTTTTCCCTGCCAGTGTGCTAAAATGCAGATAAGCTGTGTCCAGCAGTGCAAACGTGTTTACTTTGTTAAAATGCCACAACCCAGCGATTTGTTTAGGGTCTGCAGTTTCTGAAGTTTGATTGCTGCTGTATCAGGTTTAGGAAGCTGCAGTAACAAGTGGTAATTGTCTTTTCTGGTTGTGCTCTATCGCCCTACCCCCAGTCCTGAACTGCCTTCAGTGCCGTTTCACGTAACTCCCGTGTGCCCCCGTGGTGAGCAGGGTTCCCACCACCCACCCGGGTTACATCCCGCACGGCCATGCTGCAAAACTGCGCCACGGAGCATCTTCCCGCCACCTGGCTTTCCGAACTAATTTTTACCAAGCGGCTTCCTGCTCACACCTGTGCCGTCTCCTCCATTTGGGCTTTGTGGAGGTTTGTTTCTTTGTGTGGCGCTCCTCACAGCCGGGTCAGCAGCACTGCTTGAACCGAAGAATCACTTGTTACAGAAAAGTTACGGAGGTGTAACAGGAGAATAGCTGGGCCTGACACGGTGCAGGGTCTCCTCCAGATTGGAGGAGGCTCCGATTTTTCCCCGCAACTGTGAAGTGCAGAAATTGTCACTAGGTTTTCCCAAATATGAACACACAAGCAGGTTCAGCCTCTCGAGTTGCTTAGGGGAGCGAGCAGGTGGGTGACGGTCAGGTGTCGGAGCCCAGGGTGGTGGGCAGGCTGCAGCGAGCCCGAGTCCCCTCCAGGCTGCTGGGGATCGTCACGGAAAGGAGAAGTGAGTTTACCGAGCTGGCGCTGGGAGAGCTTTTGAGGATATCGAAGAAATAAGCTGTAAATATTGAACATACGAAAATACGTTTTGAAAAGCATAAGCAATTAAAATAATTTACCCTGAAGAATGCCCCTAAAGCTTTTTGTTTTGCTGCCCTCCAACACTAGTTTCAACGGACCGCATTCAGTTTGGGAAATTTGTTACTCAAAACCTTCTCTCTCGTACATTAGTTCACATCTTAAATAGCCCTGGTACAGTGAGAAATGGAAACCGTGCTGGCTTTGAAGGAAAAAGAAGTAAAACTTTAAAAAGCTTGTCTCTTAAGTGTGTGGATTTTTCTGGTTGTGTTGATAATTTTGTTTCTTCTCTCAGTTTTTTGAGGAAATTTCTAAGATAACGGTGCAGAGATCCTGTTTTAGATGTAAATCTTCAGAAGGAAAACTCAGCATAGAGGAACTGCAAAGAAATTTTAATTTATTAGACAATTCCCCAGACAGTTTGACAGTCCTATTGCAAACAACTTTTTTTTTTTATTTTAAACTGGCATCTACTAAGCTCCTTATCGGAGTGACCTGTAAAAGATGACTTCATACTTTGTAATAAGAAAATATTAAGAGACTCTAGGAGAGTTGTTCACAATGCTGTTTTGCTTGAAACTTTTTTAATTCAAGGGCCATCTCAAAACAACTTGTGTAGAAAGCTTTCCTGCTTTGATATTTTAAATCCTTCCTTTAATTTTTTTTTTTCTTTCCAGGGATATGTGTGTTAATGAGAATATTACAGGCTAATGGAGCAGAACAATACATATTCAGCTGCGAAATGTGATTTAAGCAAAGCCAGTTCAGAAAATCCTGTGTTTGGGGCACAGAAGGACTTTTTAGGAGATGTCAGAGGGGGTTTTGTGGAGCTTACCTTCCCGCTCTGGCTCCAGGACTGCAAGTAAATACATAGTTAGTTAAACAGTTGTGCTCACTGCAGAAAAAATGACCTCCTCCATTAAATTAATCTTTCTGTCTAACATCTACTGGACAAAGCATTTTTTTAAGGTTCAGTCAGCGGGAGAGACTGTGGATGGGTCTTGCATTTCTCTTCTGGAAGCGGCATGTCACAGCCTGGGAGGCCATAGCTCACAAGTTAGCTGTGGGCTGAGGTTGGCCTTTCATGCATTACCTGCATCCCCTCTCCTCTGTTGGGCTCTCTGGGTTCTCCCAGGAGGGGATGGCCTGTTAAGACAGTGGCTGAGATTTGAGCCTAGTGGTTAAGCCAGGACCAGGAGAACTGCCTGTAGTAATGCAAGTGCCACCGGTAGGTTATAGCTGTTCCGGGGGTGGAGGAAAAGTTTGTGCCTGTGCAGTTAAGCATGAAATAGGTAAATTCTGTATATAATTATCCAACGCAGAGTCTAGCATGAGGACGTGACCCATGGAAATTGCAGTGCATCGGTTGGTGGCTGCCAGCAGATTCCCGGGAGATATCCCTGGTGCCCACTGGCATGGAGTGGGGGACAGGGTGGGGGTGGGTGGATGGGTGGATTGTCTTGTCCTCTGCCTTCCCCCTGCTCCCAAAAGCAGAGGCACTCTGCGAAGGCAGGAGGCTTCTGCAACTGAGGCCAAATAAAAGCAACATTTGTTCAGACTTAGAGGAGAGTGAAGGCAGAGGTGGAAACAAAATACGTTTCCCAAGTTTGCCTCGCGAACCTTCCTGAAAGACAGCTTGCTTATAGAGATATGTTTCCTGGGTTGAGGTGGCTCTTTGTTTGGTTTTTTGTTTGGTTGGTTTTTTTTCCCATGAAAACAAACCAGAAGTCTGAGAAAGTCAAAGCTAGAATGTGCATGGAGGGAGGGAATAAGAGGATTAAAACCAGTGCAGATAAGAAGAAAGCTGGTGTCAGGGCTGGCTGTGGCTGTGTTTCATACCCAACCTTTCAGTTAAGGGCCAAGCAACCCTACTGAAGTTTCTAAGTAAAAGCAAGGAGGGGCTTAGGAAAATTAGCTTAAAACCTTTTTGTCAAAAAGCAGACTCAGTTTTTTTCTCATTTTCTCTCCCTGCTGTCGCAGCAGCACCTGTATCTTCCCAGCCTGTTTCCTGTTTGCTCTCCCCTCGCAGGGGGAGCAGGCTGCTCGCCCTCAGAATCGTTATTTGCACGCCCAACGCTTTTGTCTCAGTCTCCCTCTCAGAAATTCAGTGCAAATGCAGTTGGATAACCAGCACGGTACACTCCCTCTCCCAGAAGGCTGCCATTGATTTGTGGCTCTTGCACACAATTAGCTGGGGATGGCACACAGGGTCTTCTCAGCCAGCTCCCCCTGGGCACTGGTGTGGTTGAGGCGTTTGTTGTTTACCTGGGGCTGGGAGGACCTTGCTCAGCTGCTTCTCAAAGCAGCTTTTTGGGTTGGCATTTCAGCAGCAATGACATCTGTCTTCCTCTTCCATCTGCTTCTTCAGCAGTGACTGTGGCCTGTGCCTCAGCAGCCTCTGGTGGGAAGAGTTGTTTGCAAGGAGGTGCTGGCTTGTTTGAAGCTGGGACTGTAAACTTCTTCCTGGGCATCCTGAAATACCTGCTACTTTAATGTCTGCCCAGGCTGCGCTTGCTAGAACACAGCTCTCAGCTTCCTATCTGTGTTTCTCAAGCAGTGTGCCTGGGTGGCATCACCTCCCCAGGGTTACACGGGTCATTGGTGGCATTTCCTTTTTTCTTCACAGCTCTGTAGCTGCAGCCTACACACAGTGGCCACAGCTGGCAGCTGCACATTCCCCCTCACCAGAGCAAAACCTAAAACTCAGTTTGTTGAGTCACGGAGGTCGTCACTTGGCGGGGATTGGGATGTGAAGAACTGGTGAGGATTGTTGTCAGGTCCCCTGGCTGTCCCTGATGTGGTCAGCAAAAAGTGCTGCATTAGGAGAAGTTGTGCCTCTGCTTGGGCTGCCTGTGCAGGTTAGGCCATGGGATGCGTGGGGTGAAAACCTGGCTTCTTTTGAGCTAAACGGTGCCTCTTAAATTTCAGTGAATAGACACGAAAAAGTAGCAATTTTTCAAGCAAAAGTATCAAGGAGCAAGTATATCCTTCACAAATGAACACAGAAGTCCCTGGAAGGGAAAATAAGCAGTAAATACAGTAAAACATACCTTTTAATCACAGTACCGGTTTGACGCTTTAAGGCAGGGTTGCAGCATCATAAAAGTAACTTTTCTGCTGCTGTTTCTTTGTAGTGGTGAGTGCGTTGGAGACCTTTGCAATGCTACGCGTGTTGCTTGCTTAGTTTCTGGAGGCTGGCGTTATTTCCAGATGCTTGAGACTCCTTGTGGGGTAGGCAGAAGTTGAATTAGCTGCCTTGCCAACATGGCAGCAGATACACCTCTATTTACAGTGGCTGCTCCAGCTCTCTGTATCTTGCCGCTCTTACCTCAGCGTTGCCTTATGAGCATCCCTCTGGTTATCAGCGGACACCAGAGCCACAAAGAAATAGCCCTGATTTAAGAAAGCAGGCTGTGCAGGGGAATCTGTCAATTTGCTGGGAATGGCAGGCGAATAGAGGCAGGGGGTGTGGGGGGGAAACCCCAAAACCTTGGATTAACACAGAAAAGACTTCTGTCTTAATACTACTAAAACACTCTAAGCTTCTACATCTTGGTAAAGAACTTGCTATGTTTGGCTCTAGTTTCAGCCTCGGTATAGTTAGAGCGTGTTAAAGGAACAGTCAAAGTGAAAACGAGACAGCTTCCCAGCCTTGAAATGACAGGGACGTAAGCTCTGTGTCCACAGGGAGGGAGGGCAGATCCCTTTGCTGTTGTTTTTGAGCCGGGGTTTTAATAACTACGGGGTAAAAAGGAGTGTTAGAACAGCAGAATAAAAACAATACAGTTAAGAGGAAGTTATTTTTATTGCTAATACATGGGTGCTCATAATGTTTAATTCTTTGCAGCTTATGCTTTATTTGCACATTCTTCCTCACCACTCCGCATGCTGTAGTGGCAGGTACCCTATTTTTAAAATAATGCTCTTTAAAACTTTTC
>NW_010417943.1:23039-29061 GCF_000710305.1 Buceros rhinoceros silvestris | reverse complement strand
CCACTCCGCATGCTGTAGTGGCAGCTACCATATTTCAAAATTACTGCTCTTAAAAGCTTCTATTAGTGGTTTCAGCATGAATAAAAATATTTGTTGAAGTAGCAGCGGTGCTCAGACTGGTCAGCATATGGGCATAGAGTGGTTCAGTTGCTGCGCCCTCCTGGGCCCTCGCTTTTGACATCCTCCTCATCCACTCTCCTTTCCACTGATAAGTTTTAAACATATCCTGGAAATATTTTTTCAGGGCAGCGTAGATGAACATTTAATCAAAGTTCAGGATGGTCTTTCTCAACAGAGATTTACTTTTGTTTTCATCAGTGAGGCCAGATGAGGAGAAAGGAGGAGCATGGGAGCATTTGATGCCCTTGAAAACAGTATTGTTGCAAGAGTAGTTTTAAGGCACCCTAAGAGTTGTCGGTATGACTAGAGGGAGTCTTAGAGGAAGCTTTACGGTGTTTTACACTTTTAGATCGTTCGTTACCTATTTAGATAACTAATGGGGATTTAGTGTTTGTTTGCCATGTGCTGTGTGTCTGGTTTAGGGTGAGTGGACCACTGTCAGTTCGCTACAAGAAGCGGCAGAGGGGAGGTGACAGCTTGGCCATCTGCATTATTTTGCCTTGCGTCAGGTGCTAAAAGTCACTAAACATACCGTGAGTCACAATTTTTTTCCCCAATTTGACTCGCTTGCCCAGTCGTATTTTTACTTCAGCCTTTAGGCTTGAAAAAGCATGTGCATAATCAGTTCATTTTGTGTGGTCTAGGCTATAAAAATGCCCCCTCTGTTCTTTCCATATGAAAAATGTGTTTTTAATTTTGGGGAACTTATATAATTTTCTGTGCTTTCTTTTGTATCTCAGATTAAAAACAAATGCTCCCTTCCCCTAACTTTGCATGTTCCAATTACAGAGTTGTGAAAATAAGTCATCCTTCAGCTTTTGTTACTTTAAAACAGCTATCGGTGATGTCAGAGTCAATACTAAAAGCATTAAGAATGCTGGCAGAATGTAATGCAGCTGCAATCCAACATGATGTTGGAAATGGGGTTGAGAGCATAAAGGCTTTCCATATTCCCAGGGCGCACAACTGCTCGCGGCCTTGGCTTTGATCTCTTCAAAGGCTGCTGCCTCCTCCTAGATGGAGAGACTTGGCTGCCACTCGCTCGCATTGAAAAAAGGCAGAGGTCTCTATTCAGGCAGAAATCAATCACTGTGCAGAAACAATTATGTGTAATTCAACCATCATGAAAACAGGGCGAGATTATGGGTTTGTTACCTGAGTGACTGCATGGAGATGGGGAGCAGCGGACGCGAGAGTCCTGCTGACATGCCACATCTTGATGACAATTATAGACACATGAATGATGTGGCGGGCGGGGGCGGCGAGATGACAAATGCTGGTCACGCTGTCCAGCAGAGCAGAAAATGAGGTTACAATTGGGAGATAATGTTTGCATATGTAACCATATTTCAGCAAGCTGAGCAACTTCAGCGAATGGCGGAGACGGGCGATCGTAAACAAAGTCAGTGTGTGCCATGGCTATCAGCTTTCTTCGACACAGAAATGCGTATTTGCAGTGAGAAACTTGGGTGTCGCGTCCTGAAGAGCGGCTTGTTTAAAACAGCCTAGCGGCGTTTTTGCGGGGGCTGGGGGGAGGAATTGCCTGGGAAATGGAGAAATCTCCTGAGTTTGGCTGTCAAAAGGCAGAGGAAAAAAATCCTTCTTCATCCCTCTGTGTCTCAGGACAGGGTGGTATTAACATGGCATTGAGAGATCGCTGTTTATGAACGGCATTGATGAGCATGTCTCGCATCTCCTGCCTTCCCCTCCCAGCGGGGATTTAGGCTAGCATCATGGTAGCACATCTCTGAGCGAGAGCTTTTTTAGATTTGCATGGTAACATTTTGGCTGCAGTAGGCTGTCAGTAGTGTGGTGTGACGCTCAGAATATCTTCTGATGTATAATGGCCTTCTTTAATTAGGAACTTTTTTTTTTCCTTTCCCTGAGTGGTGAGCAATAGCTGACTGACTTTAAAAAGAGTGTAGTATGTGCCACGAGAATATTTATTTAAAGTATTATTGCCTATAAAGTCTTAAAATAGTTTTCCTCCCAAAAAGGCAGAATAAAACACAGATGACTGATTATAAAACGGTATCCCCTGCTCAGTTTCGTACACAGGATGAGCTTTACCTTTTATACTTCTCAGGCTTAGACATCAGAGGCGCAAGAAGCTGCTTTGAGTTACAGATCTTCAAACAATAAGTCAAAACAAAAAAATCAATCCCTCCAGTCCCTGGGTGCAGTTAGCTAAAGATAAAAGAGAAAAATAAAGTTATGCTAAAGCAGATAGAGGAGAGGAACAGATATGCCAAGGAAACACAGAGGACAAGTGCAGAGTTGAAGTGGGCCTAGTGTCAGCCAACATCAATGAATTTTTATCTTATCAAAAAGTTTTAGGGTTGCCAATTCTTTTCAAACTGGATCCACTCTGCTCCAGGGCTGCCTGAAGCGTTGTCTTAATAAAAGTTGCTTCTCCCCACCCTCCACATACCTCCCTCTCACTCCTAAATGTAATTGCACACAGGGATTAGGCTACACCTCACTCAAGGTACAGAACTGCACTGCAGACTTCAACAATAAATTAAGGACTCTGATAATCCCTTGTTACTACAGATATGAACTGAGATTTCTTTTTAAGAATTTGGTGGAAGATCTATAATCTCAAAAAAATAAAATAATTTCCTTCTGGGGATATTTCCCCCTCCTCCCTCTGCCTCCCAATAATTTTAAATTTCAAAGGCATTTTTTCAATAGATTAAAAAAAAATTTTTTTAAACCCTTTCTCATAGCTTTTTTGTGAAATATTTAATACCACTTAACTGTCTTGATTGAATCAAGTACATGGCTTAAGCCTTAACCTGTAAAGAATAGAGCGTTGTGCCCCAAAATTGTGATACACGAGCTAAAACCTTCTGCAACCCTTTCTGGGGCTGACATCTCAGGGTGAAGTCAAAGCAAAAAAGCCTTCTTTGGGAAGAGGTCTGTTGGCTTTGAGCTTTTCCTGCTTCTGTTGCATCTATAAAGGTCTTTATAATAGGACCAACATGCATGTTCGAGTCCCGTTGGGAGGAGCTCAAGGCATCTGTCGGCATCCCTGGCTCAGGATAGCTGGTGCTGGTACCTGCTCATAGGCACATGAGAGGCAGACAGGAGCAGGTAATGCTTCAGGTAATAGCTACTTCAACATCAGAAAACACACATATAGCCACACATCGTGTGCAAAAAATACACATATAGAAAACACACATCAGAAAACACACATCAGAAGACACACATATAGCCACACATCGTGTGCAAAAAATACCTGGAATGCACTAATATTCAAAGGATTTGGGGAAGTCTAGTTAATGCACTTCTTCAGCCCAGTAGCTGGTGTCTCAGGGCCTGTTTCCCATCTGCAGTGAGGTGTGTACTATCCATTTTACGGGTAGGACAACAGAGCAGAAGAGGAAGAATAAAGGATTCAGGATATGGAGATGCAAGTAAGCTAGGCAAGGATATCGATGCTCTTCACCAGGAATTTCAGGAGGCAATTTCAGACAGCTGTCTGGTAACCAGGGGCTGTCTCTTCTCACTTCAGGCTGCTGAACTGCTGAGAAACACATAAATCATGGTTTTCTACATAAACAATTGCATGAACTGCTACAGAGGTGTTTATGGGATCACAAACTGAACGGGAAAAGAGTTAGTGAGTATAGATTTTACTATGAGATATGGTATGGAAGAGGTGACTCGCAATGTGAAAAAATGGTACCTCCAGCCTCCCATTGTGATAAGGGAAAAGTTCCTGTAGGTAACTCTACTTAGAAGAAACATTCAGCCAGTTCTTGCCTGAAAAAAGCCATAAAAATCTGCAGCTGGATAATTATTGCCATTCGTCTCTGGCTAGATTGCATCTTAAAGGTTTGTTGTTTTTTTTTTAAATTGCTTTAATAGTTCTTCTTATGGTTATCTTCTTTGAAGTGAGGAGCAGCGTGGCATGATACTTCTCATCAGGAGTGGCTGCGCGAGGGGCTGAGCTGAAGCTGGAGGCAGCCTAGTTACAGCTGTGTTGCAGAGCTGCTTTCACCCTTTACCAGTTTTAGTTTTCTCCAGTCTCAGCTGTAGGTGAAATCGTCTCAGAAATAATTGTCAGTCTCTTAGAAGAAACATTTTACATTTTGTGGAGGCAAAAATGGATCCAGGGCTTGGTACTCAAAAGTCCTGTCTTATGGTTATCTTCTTTGAAGTGAGGAGCAGCGTGGCATGATACTTCTCATCAGGAGTGGCTGCGCGAGGGGCTGAGCTGAAGCTGGAGGCAGCCTAGTTACAGCTGTGTTGCAGAGCTGCTTTCACCCTTTACCAGTTTTAGTTTTCTCCAGTCTCAGCTGTAGGTGAAATCGTCTCAGAAATAATTGTCAGTCTCTTAGAAGAAACATTTTACATTTTGTGGAGGCAAAAATGGATCCAGGGCTTGGTACTCAAAAAAGTCCTAGCTATGAGACATGCTGCTTACTGAGTGGTGTCGTTTTGCAAAAGTCAGTGGGAAGAAGATCAGTAGTCCATGGGACAGCTGATGCAGGGAGAGGATTATTTCAAAATAATGAATCCTGCCCAGAGAAGGAGGGCGTGCACAAGGCACACGGTGCATTGTGATCTTTTCTATGTCCTTCCTGAAGAATGCTAAGCACAAGCTGCAAAATGTGTGTATGAATCAGGATGAACTAGGAGGCCTATAGGGCTTAAAAAACCCAATCTGAAGTGGAAAGTACCTTAACCGAACTTACAGGGTATTTTGCTTTTTTTTCGTGTTTGGTTGAAGTGTGCGTTGGATGGAAACAAAGGACGGAGTAGAGGGGAATGGGAGCTGCAGCGCTGTGCCTAGCTGCTCCATCCCTCTTGCCCTAGGAAAGCAAGCTGTCCCCTAGTCACTTTGGGAAGCACCAGCCATCTCCCTTTCCCTTTTCAAGTGTGTTGATTGAAGTATTGGAGGTAAATGTGTTGACTGGGCCTGGTTCCTCTCCGCATGGGGCTTTTCTTTCTTTGTCTGTTTTGATCCGGCCCGGCAGAGCACCCCAGCAATAGCAGCTAATTGATTTAGCCTGTGTCAACTCACTGCGGCACAGACTCAGTTATTTCAGTAGACAAACGCTGCGTCAGGCTGGGATGGAGTGGGGGCTGAGCGCAGAGCCAGGGCATGGCGTGGGGGAGCGCGGTGAGGAGCCGGTGCACCTGCCCTGCGGCCTCTGGGGAGCCCCTGGGAAGCTGGAGCTTGGGGGATGGCGGGGCAGGCATGATGTCTCAAAGCTGGCCCACTTAGCCTCTAAAGTAAACACCAATTTGCGGTCTCTTGGTAGGGAGGGAACAGTCCCATAACGCCAGGATAACTTTCCTGCCAGCAGCGCTTGTCATTCAGGGCAGCATTTAACTTCATCTAACTGGGACATTCAGGTTTCAACCATCGGCTTGTAAAAAAACTACAGAAACCTGAAGGTGCCAACTGATTTGTTAGGCGCCTGTGATACGTAGCTGGTGTCTCCCTAGGAGAGGTGCTCCCGCTGGGTCCTTCTGCAGGTGGCACAGGCTCTGGGGGCTGCTTGTTGGCGTGAGCAAGTACTTGTGATGGAGAGAAGGGCAGAGCTCCCCAGTGATGGAAGTGGGAGCATAGGTGGTGTGGGGAAAGGCTCAGAAATGTGAGGTCGATTGTGGCCACGGGAGTGAGAGGTAACCGCGCTGACCTCTTGGTGAGCATGTTTCTGCCCTGAGGTCACTCCAGCAGCAAAGAGTCCTCTGTGGATGTGCCTGCTCAAAGGTCTGCCCTGTTCAACTTCTGTCCCGCTGGAGCTGAGCCTCAAATAACAGGCAGGTTTGCAGAGCATGTATTATGGAAATCAGACCAGTCATAACTTGACTGCTCTAAAATAATGTGTGTCTCTTTAGAAGAGTGGCGGCTTCGTTTTTTTTGGCTGGAGGCAGAGACAAA
>NW_010417943.1:22244-22843 GCF_000710305.1 Buceros rhinoceros silvestris | reverse complement strand
TGCCCCTTGGGGCATGTGGGCTGTCCCAGGGCAATGCCAGCTCTGGCAGTGCATCTCCTGTTCCAGGAGGTGGGTTTCACTCCTTCCCGCTCCTCCTGGCTCCCCTGTGGCCCCTGCGTCCTGGCAATTAGGAGGCTGCTGGTGCGGCCGTGCAGCAGCTGATTTGCATGTCTGCCTACGCTGGACAAGTTTGATGTCGCTCTGCTTTCCTCCCTGGGACCGCTAGTGCCCAGCCGTCTCCCAGAAGCTCCTTCTCACACCCTGGTGGGTACTATCAGTCGCAACTTCAGCCTCTGATGCCCCGAATCAGTGGTTCAGGCTCAGCAGGGTGGCACAGCATGGTGCGGCCGTGCAGCAGCTGATTTGCATGTCTGCCTACGCTGGACAAGTTTGATGTCGCTCTGCTTTCCTCCCTGGGACCGCTAGTGCCCAGCCGTCTCCCAGAAGCTCCTTCTCACACCCTGGTGGGTACTATCAGTCGCAACTTCAGCCTCTGATGCCCCGAATCAGTGGTTCAGGCTCAGCAGGGTGGCACAGCAGCACATGGCAGGTTGGAAACCTGCGGCTGGCTTGCCGGGGTTTGCTTTTCTTCTCCCTGG
>NW_010417943.1:18979-22165 GCF_000710305.1 Buceros rhinoceros silvestris | reverse complement strand
GCTGCCTTGCAGGGTTTTGCTTTTCTTCTCCCTGGCAGGTAGTCGTGGGGAGCCCTGCTTCGTCGTCAGCACTTGCACAGGAGTGATTCAGTGTTCAAAGTAAGCGGTAGTCTCATTGTTGGAAACTTAATTTTCTACATTTCCAGCCTTTCTGATGAACCTGACTCCCTGGTCATTCATGTCGCCACTCGTCCAGAGGAGATGTTGGCACGGTGGGAGGAAGGCTCTCCCATGGCAGCCTCATCAGCTGGACCTGGAGAAGTATTGAATTAGCTTTATTATGTCTCTGATTTGAAGTCATTACTGGTGTAAGCCGATGCAGTTCCATTATTGTTGATGGGATTGGGGCTCTTCATGTCACAGGTGAATTGGACTCAATTAACTGAAGCCATGGTCTTAATTAGAAGCTTGGCTTTGAGTGGCTCCTCCCAGGAGCTGGAGGTGGGACACCCCCCACCTTGCCTTGCTGCCCCATGGGGTTCTGCGAGTCAACAGGGGAAGAAGCCACTTCATCCCATGCAGTATCCGCAGGGGTCTTGTGGCATGCACTCCTCATGCTGCACATCCCCTTGGCTTTGCTCTGGAGGAAAGGAAACCCAGCACAAAATGTGGAAAGTGCAAACCTGCCCCTTTGGGCTTGCTGGTGCAAGTGTCACGCCAGCCCCAGATTTGCCCTCGTAGTTTAAGTGGTCTGGCCAGTGGATGGGTATTTTGTTCCTCAGATGCAGTTAGTCAAGGGTCTTGACAGATGCTTGGCTTGACAAGCTAAGTAGGATGTTTTGTGTTTTCACAACAGGCAAATTTTCGGTTGCCCTTATTAAATATTAATTCCTATAGCCATGTCTGCCTCTCTCGAACACCTGGATGAAGCGATGTGTCTGTTAATGCTTTATGAAGAATGTGATGCTAATTATCACACTTACACAGGTGGAAAAACCCAGGCACAGGGAAGAAAGCATCCACTTGTGAGACAGGCCAGTGGTGCGGGTCCCAGGGAGGGTCAGGCTCCTGCCTCCCACTTGGCTGCTCTGGAGCAGGGACACTACCCAGTGGGGTTGCAAATGATCTCCTGCAGCCTGCCTTCACCTTTCTGTCAGAAAATGCTGGTCTCCTGAGGCACACTCGTGCTGGGTGCCAGCATGTGCTGCTGCAGCAGGGCTGCCATGTGGGACAGTCCTGAGGGCATGCCTAGCTGCCTTGCCCCCTGCTGCTGGAGGGGATGATGGCCCTTCCAAAAGCGTGCATCCTCCCGCTAAATATAGCATCAGCGCGGGCTCTATTTTTAGCATGTGTTTTAAGTGCGCTTTTCATCAAGAGCCCTGCAGGATTTCGGCAGCAGACCCCACAGCTGGTTTTCCCAGGGGTTTGTGTCCTTTCCCGGAGGAAGGATGTGCCAGTGATGGAGAGCTTACATGGCCCTTGCTGGTCACCCCATGTGCCACGTGCACAGCGTAGCAGCCAGTTGCTGCCTCCTGCTAATTCAGAGTTCCCTCCTCTGCCTGGCCACTGGGAGTCTTTTGTCCTTTCTCCCCACTCAAAGCTGGTAGCAGTGTAGCCACTTGGAGACTTCTCCCCCTGCTCAGGTGTGGCCGTGGTTGGCCAGCACGCTCTGGAGTTAAGAGGGACTAAGCCGTAAGTGTGGGTAAAGGTTGGTTTAACCTGCAACCTCAAGTAAATCTCTTCCAGACCACTTCTCCACTCAAGTTAGGATTTGGTACCTTTGCAGCTGTCATGCATCTAGCTGTGGACTAGCACTCCCTCTAGACAGTGAGGAGCAGCTGAGAAGATGAAGACTTGGGCTGCAAGGGAAGGCTCAGCATGCCATGGTTCAGGCTTGTTGTATAGGTCTGAACTGTTTTGAGCGGTTGCTGTAGGTGGTTACTCACCCAGCCGTACCATAGCTTTCCTTGGACCAAGCTGGAGTTTGCACCCATCAGTAGCCTGGGGGAGACCATCCCTTCCTGCTCCACAGCTGTTGGGGAAGGCCCGCTCTTTCTGATAGCCATCAGGAAGGACTCTGTGGTTCCCTAATGAGTGTCTGGGTGCAAGATAATGATGGGAGACCCATGCTTAGCACCACTCAGTTTGTGATCTGCAAAATATACTTGCAGCTGCACATGCTGGCAGAACCGTCTTGCATGTGGTCTGTGCCCAGGAGAGAGAAAGATGTTGCTATTTTTGTTTCAGCAGTGATTTATGATGATTGTTTCTTACGTGGTGGGTGGCATTCATATCAGATGCTGCTCCACACCCCAAAAACAGAAAACAAACAAAAGCTGAGATAAGCGGTACTTTAAGGAAGATCAAAAACTCGTCTGTGTGTTTCTTCTTAGGGGAACCCATGGTCCTCCAGACAGATCAAATGCACGTTTATGTATGTATACCCAGGGTTCTCAGAGGCCCCCTTGTCCTCCTCTAGAAGTTGCAAATGAGCAGTATTACTGCAGTACTTGCTGTGAATCACCCCATCAACACACCAAAACAGTATTCTCTGAAAAGGTTCTTTTTGTCCTGATGTAGATGGTCAACCATTGACTCATAGTGTTGCTGGGACAGTGCAGCCTATGGTGGGGGACAGCAAATCACACCAAACTGTACAGTTCTTATTACTTTGTCTCCCTAACAAACTTGCAGCAGTGCGTGTCCTTACTTTTTAAGTCTGCTTTATTCTCATCTCATCTCGGCTTTACTGCAGCAGCCCTTGCTTGTGCTCAGCATACCACGTACCTGTGTGTGTATTTGCAGCCCCGTTACCTCAGACGGGTTGAAACCTGATGGCCAAATGAATGGCGTAATGTTGCCGAGCTGCATTTTCTTGCTGAAGGTTTATGTGCATCTTCATTTCACTCACATAACTTGCATATGTAGGGGCTACTCTCTGCTGCTATTGCTGTGCAAGAAGTCAGCCTCTAAACTTAGCTCTGATCCAAGCCACCTTCTCTTGAAGATGCACAGGACTTATTTTCACCGTCATTGTTGACACGCAGGTGTTGTTTAATTCACATCCAAGATCCTCTTTTAGCACTCTTCAGTGCCTGTGTTTGATTTTTACCCTTCTTGTCCGTTGTGTGGTGGCCCTTCTGCTGCAGCAGCGTGAGTGGCACCAGGCTGTGCCCTGTGTAGGCAGCGGGGCCAGTGGATGGCCGGGGTATGTGGCTGGGGGAGGCGCCCCTGGGGTTTCCGAGG
>NW_010417943.1:10774-18892 GCF_000710305.1 Buceros rhinoceros silvestris | reverse complement strand
GGCGGCGGGTCGGGGGGAGGCCGGGGGTATGGGGCTGCGGGAGCTGCCACTGGTGTTTCAGAGGGCACAAAGCTGACTCTCCTCCCATCCCAGCAAAAATCCTGTCTGTGCCGGCTTGGTAATGGGGAGAGATTAATGACTGCCTTGGAAGCCAGTTTGCCAGCATACTGGCCGGAGGGCAAGCATCGTGATAGTTGTAGCAGCTGGTTTGGAAAGGAGGGAAATGATGGGAAGATGAAATTGCATGCCCAGAATGCCAGGGTAGCCTCTGTCCATGCTTTGATGTCTTCTCCCTCCACACCCTCCTGTGGGTTAAAAATGAAACCAGACTGCATTTATAATGGGTGTGTGAATATCTGTATTTAGCTCCAGCAAGCAAGCTCCTGGAGTGGATCCTCGTAAGTGGGGAGATAGAGATTGGCCAAATGCAGGAATGGCTATTTTCTGTACCCTCACTGTGGGGACAGACGGGCCCACACGTGTCATCTCACCAACTCAGGCATTGCAGCCTGACAAATTCTGACACACGTGTACATGCTGCGTTATGAAAGGCGATAAAGGGAAATTAAACATCCTTCTGTTCCTCCTTAACGGTCCTGAAGTGTGTCGGTCAGGGTGTTCCCCTTGCCTCCCATTTCCACCACTTTGTGGTTAGGGCTATGTGGAGACAGCCCTGATGGTGTCTGTGGCAAGGTCGCTGGCAAATAAGGAAATGTAGCTGTGGGCCAGGGTCAAAATCTCTAAAACTGACTCGCACAACCAGAGAAGTGAGAGTGAACAAGCTCCCCGTGATGCCCTTCAGAGGGGGCAAGAGCACCCTCAGGAAGGCCAGGGCAAAAGAGGCAGGTGGGGTCCACATCTGAATACAGGTAGCTCAGAGGAGTTCAGTTTCCCTCCTGTTACTGTGCAACACTTCTGCATCCCCTTCTGTACAGCGCTTTAATCAGCAACCCTCCCCCCCTGGCCCCCAGGCCTCGAAATTCCACAAAACCCAATTAACAGAGATGAGACAGCTCTAGCATGTATACATATGAAATTTCAGAAGGCTCGAAAAGAGAATCTTAATACCATAAAGCTTGCCCTAAAGTAAAATTTGCATCTGAAATCTACATAGTTAACCCCGTGAGGAAGACAGCATAGCTGAGCGCAACTTTTTTCCCCCACCCAGAGGGGTAACTTATCCAGGTCTGCTCGGTTTGGCATCAGCCTGCTTGCAGCTGAGGAGTGCTGCAAGTGAGCCCAGCACCTCGTGTACAGCCTGCAGAGAGCACCAAGGAATTGTAGCTCCAACTTTAGAGACTGTACTGCAGTGGCCTGAACAAAACAAAACAAAACACATCAAAAAACAACCCCAAGCTGAGAAGATCATGAGAACTTCTCTAGGTTGGTGACCAAAAGCAGGCTGGGCAGACATGGTGCTGGTGTAGACTCATTAAAGGAAGTGTTCAAGACTGATCTAATTATCACTTACAGATTCAGTACGCTCAACCCAGGGCTCCACATGTTCTGTGCTTTGCTAACCTGGTACTACATTGACTTGCTTAAGGTGCCCATCATGAACTGTCTTGAGAAAGTCACCCCCTCCCCCCCTTTAAAATAATTACAAACAAAAAATCCTCAGCAATATTCTTTTCTGTATGGGTTCAGTATTCAGAGTGGAACTAAGGATAAAGCTTTATTTCCCTTCTGTGCTTTTATCTGTATCTTTTGCTATCTTGTTTCTGTAAGATACAAAATTTCTCCTCCTGTTATCCTACTTAGAGCTTAATCGCATACTAATTGGAGACCATACTTCTGTTGCTCTGCTCTTGTTTGAGTCCCTGTACGTGCATCTTCTGTAGGAGTGGTACGCAAGAACCCCCCTCAATTAAGCAAAATTAAACAAGAGCTGAAACCTCTCACCTGAATGCTTTATGTTTATGCTTACGGGATGGGTTTTGGCTTTAACGTGGATGGTGTCTGGGGAGGGTGGTGGTGGGGACTGGGCAGTGTGATGGGAACACAGGTAAGTATTTCCCTGCAAAAACTCGAGACCTCAAAGCTGCTTTTTTTATTACCTCCGGATTCTGCAAAGGGCTGGTTATCTCACGCTGCAAGCCAGCATGATCAAAGCCCCAGGAAAGGTCAGGCATTCCTCCAGGACTGACTGCCGGCAGCATTCCTCCAGCCCACAGCCCAGGCTGCGGCACCACACTGAAATCCTTTATCTCGTTAACGAGTGAACCTACAGATTAGTCAGCCTGGCCTTAACTTGATGTCGAGAGCGTGTAACACCTGGCCTGGGTTTTCTGAAGAGGAAAGGTGTTGGGTGTTTTTTTTTCCTAAAAAAAATTGGGGGAGGCAGCATTTCCTTCCTCTGACTTAGTGTGAGAGAGAGCTCAATGCTGATAAAAGCTGCACTCCATCTCTGTGTCTGCCCTGAAAGAGCTGCTTTCCTCATGTTCTCAGCTCCTAGTTTTGTGCAAGTGATACAGATGGTGAGTTCCAAAATATCGGGCATATGAGAAATTATCCACAGCATCTTCCAGCAAAAGGATACTGTTTTCTCACTGTTTTCATAGACCTGCATTTAATTACTCATTTTGAGCTGGTTATCCCCCCACGAGCAGCTTGTGGGGAGATGGGGGGGACGAAGAGGTGTTTGAGCTGAGCAAATCCTGTCTCCGCTTCCGCATGTTGGATGCCGTGTTTTTGAATCTCTGCTGGTTCATTGGCATGAGGGGTTGACCCCCTCAAGTTGGGGTGGCAAGGGATTCACCGTGTGGCTCATGGTACCATTTCTGGCTGTGGTTAGGGGCTGATTATCCTGAACCGGGTTGCTGGGTGTGGTGGTTTTGCCAGCTTTGTCTTTAGACAGGGATGCTGAAGCTACGTTTAAGTCGGGGGACTTGTATCTGCTTTTCATGGTGTGATAGTGTCTAGGCTGTGAGCCAGTTCCTGTGAGACAGTGGAAGCATGTTAACAGCCTGAAATACATTGCAATTTTTATTATTAAGTGAGGGTAAGGTATCCTTATCCTATGTATGGGATAAGAATAAGAGAGACCTAGACATGCTTTCTCTCCACCAGCACTTGATATTACACCACAAGCGAGCTTACAGCCATGAAAGGGGAAAACTAATAGGTTTTTTTTAGAACAGAGCACCTGACTACTCGTTCAAAGGTCTGAGATAGATGCCCCTGCATTTGTCTCCCAGCTTGTTTCTTGATTAAAGGTGCAGAAAAAGTTTATCTCATCTGGAAAAAAATGTGGCAAACTTTGTAACTGGCTGTGGACATGCAGTCTTCCAAGCAAACCGAAATATGTTTGCGTGTGGCATCCATGGGGCCTGCAGCAGGAGCACCCATCTCTGCTGCCCAGCCTCCAGATGATCCTCAGATCCCAGAGCACTGAGCTAAAATGTAGGTTCCCTCTGCAGGGTAAAAGGGAGGGTCTGGTCCTGACCTCTGAAATACCATGCTGGGAATGGGGAAGGAGTCTGCTGGTTCTGCTGGGAGCAGGAAGGGGAAGGGGCTGGAGGGGGGGCGGAAAGGATCCTGTGCCTGGTGAGTAGTGGCAGCTGGAGGGGTTGACTGGGTGGGAGCATCACTGGCTGAGTTTGCGTAGCCCCAGTGCCAGCCACTGGTCACTGCCACTGTTTCGGGGTTTGCTGCCCCACAACAGCTTGGGTCCTATGGGCAGGTCTCGTGTAGATACCTCGTGTGTCCGCCCCGAAAAAGAAGGGTTAGCATTGCATTTGGGCATCTCCGGGTCTCTCGACCATCTGCCCTGTCAGCAGTGGAGGTGGGAGAGGTGCTGAATGCTTCCCCAAGCTCTCCTGGCATGAGTTAATTTTTTAGCTGATAAATTGTTTAGCTGTGTTTTGCAGAGTCTAACACAGCTGCATTTCTCCCAAGTGTGGCCTTTATTGCGATGAAAAGCACTGAGGAGGGACGCAGAGATGATAAGAAAACCTCCACCTCTTCCTTCACCACGCTTTGGGGGGGAGTTAATTGCACAGGGGAGCGCTAATTGCTTGAAAAATCAAACTGTTGGTGATGATGGGGTGATGGTAAACTTTGGAAGTGCCTCTTTAATGAAATCGAGCATAACTCTCATGTAGTGTTTGTTGAGTTCAGTGGGATTGAAATGTATTTGTGGAGTGACCTGTTGCCACTAGTGGGGCTCTGTGTGCAGGCATAAGCCCATCTGGAAGGGTGATTTGCTGGAGGCTTGGGCAATCTGGCAATTTAGGCTCTTTTTTACGATGTTTAGACTTCTACCCATGTTATATAGCTCAGCCCATGTTTTTTATGAGGATGTAGGTGCCTGCTATACAAAACTCAGGTTGTGGGCTAGGTGTGGGTTTCTCCTTTTAAGAGTGATTTTTAAAGGGCAGCTCTTGAATTAAAAAAACAAAAACCAACCAAAAAACCAAATCTGGCAGCAGGCAGAAATATCCTATGCAGGATTTAAAAGGCATCACATATGTTGTGCATACCAGCAATCTTTTTTTTAAGCTCTGTGGCCAGCTGGGGGAAGGACCCTCGTAGTATCAGGCCAAATCAAGCAGGGTGGGAAAGGGAAACAGGTGAGCCTCGCTTTTCTCCCCGTCTCTCCCTATCCCACGAGCTGACCAAGCTGGGGCCACCCCAGCCACTAGAGAGCCTTCAGGTCAGTGCTCAGCATGGCCATGGCACCACCTGCGTGGGTAAGGCCTGGAAAGCTGAAGGAAATGACTGGTTTTGGGGAGCCTGGGGGTAAAACAAGCCAAGCAGGGCCAGTGGGTCCAGGCAGCTCCCTGGGGGTGAGTGCAGGGTAGTAGGGCGGAGGATGGGTGGTGAATGAGGCTAGAGCAAAGCCGGAGGAGAGCCAATGGCACCAGCGCTGGGAAGGACCCGTTTTGGGTCCTGAGGACTCCCTGGGTGCTGAGAGTGCGTTCTGGCAGGGCTGGGCAGCTCTTGGAGGCTGATCTAGCCCCAGAGCTAGAGCTCTTCTCTGCAGCTGGAGCCAAGGCTTGCCGTGAGGTTGCCACCTCTGCTTTTCGGGGAGGGGATAAAAAAACTCTTTCCTGAGCCACCCTGGGAGACAGCAGGCACGAAGGCGGGGTGCTCCATCTTTTCTAGATACCCCTTTCCCCTTCCTTTTTCTGTTTCTCCTGCAAACAGGCCGGCAGCTTCCCTCGGCCCATGGTAATTACAGTCCTCCCCTGACCCGAGTCTCATCCCACCGGCAGCCCATGGCTGGGAGGCGTCGGTCCCTGTTTTGTGTCTTCGGAGATGCCGTTTGGCAAATGGGACTGAAAATACCGAGTGTTTATATTACGTGTCGGTAACTCAGCATCCAGCAGTGTTTTGCAGTAGGTTTATTGGTCCTGTTTACGCCAAGAGTACAAATGAAACAGTCGGTATTAATGGTTTGGGCCAAAACCAGTGTTTGCAGCCCTGGTTCTCTGAGCCTGTGCCTTGTCTGAGTCCTTCTCTGCTCATCCTTAGCTGCGTGCTGTGATTTTTATGGTTTTAGCAACACGTAAATGTAATTTTAGGGCATGTTTTTGTGTCCTATTCATGTGACAAACCCTCGTGGGACTGATCTATAAAATTAAGTCAGTAGCTTTTCAGCACTTTTGTTTGTACTGAAATCATCTTGCACAATGTGGTAGAGAAATAATTCCTGTTGTGACCTTCTCCTTGATGGTTCAAATAACCTGTCTAAGAGACATCCTGTTTCTGGAGGGCCCGGTTTCTTTAATTCCTGTTAAAATGGGTTTTGCCTTCTGTGGAACAGTGCTGCAGAAATTAAGTACTTGCAAATGCGTTTTACCTCCAGATAAACGTTGCAGTTTGCATTTTCAATCCTAGTGAAGCTTTAGCAGACTACTACTTTTGGCCTAATCATTTGTACATTTTTAGGGATTTTTTTTCCTTTTTTTTTTTTTTTTTTTGTTTAAAAATGAATTTTTGCTATAAACGGAAAAAAGGATTATTAATCATTTGTACATTTTTAGGGATTTTTTTCCTTTTTTTTTTTTTTAGTTTAAAAATGAATATTTTATTTTAAGCCTTCGGACCATCTTGCCCACAGCCGGTGATGGATGTCTAATGAGATGACTTTTTACCTCCACTAAATAGTTATATTGTTTGCACTGATGTATGCTAAGACTTGATGCGTTAAATCTTTGGTCATTAGCAGATGCTATTAGCAGAAAAGTCCAAATCACTTAGAGCTTGGGCGTAAGACTTTTCATTAAAACCTGAATTTGCATGTTACTGGATAAATCTGTTAATACGGTTTAGCTGGACTCAGGGAAGTTACTTGAAAACTTTTTCCAGTCAGTGCTCAGGGTCGGTGGTGCCTGGGGGCATCAGATTTGGAGAAAGTGGCCCCTCTTCTGCTTCCTTCATATCTTGTCATATGCCAAGTTATCCCTGCATCCATCTCAGCTGGTCCTGCCTGCCCCTGCCACCCTTAATGCCGAGCATGCAGCCCCAGTTGTTGGCACTGGTCTTCAAGCTGGACACGGGTGCCGGGAAATCCACCTGAAGCCGATAAAATCCCAGCAGCAGGGACTCCTTGCCTACCAGCAAGGCGTGGGCAGCCCTTCTTGCTCCCTCGGGTCAGGTCTCAGTGGCAGTTTCCCCGCAGGAGCATTTCAGCAGAGATGACGTGGTGGTGGAGCAGGGCCTGCCAGGAGGAAGGACAAGCCAGGGAGTCATGGGTGTTGTCAAATTCGTCACCTCTCCGTCTTCACTTCCATTTCTGTATTTTTGTTTGTTTTCCCCATGTTTTCTAGAAGGCAGATGAGACAGAGGCACTTCCAAAAATGTCAGTGAGGTTGGGTAGTGTGGCCAGCATAGCTCAATCTCTGTTTGGCTAGAAGTAAGCAGTTGGTGCCTGGTCAACCTCTAAGTCGGAAATTTAGGCACTGTGAACAGAGGTTTTGGACATGTAAAGTTGTGTCACGTGCTTGCACGTGTGTCTGAGCCCTTGTCCTTACCTTCTACGAGGCAGAACTCAGATGCCTCCCAAAGCATGTCGTGCTCTTGCATCTCCTTAATCAAGAACATTTCTATCCAGTATGTCTTAAAAACTGCTTTCCAAAGAGAAACTGGCCCATTTCTCAGTCTTCTGGATCTCTTATGGTCCAGAAGATGGCATGTGGTATTGAACAGGCTGTAATATAGGCTTAATGTAAATACATTCAAGAAATGGCCTATTTGAAGCACTTTTGATCCGCTGTTTGTGCGATGCCAAAAGGCATCTCTTCCTGTCACCAGGGTGCGGGACAGGTTTTTTTTTCTAGGTTCCCCCCGGGAGCCTGGGTCCATATCCTGTGGGATGTGAGCAGGCTGATGAGGAAAAGTCGTCCCATCCTGTGACGCACGTTGTCTGCCAGAATAGGAACGCCAGGCTGCAGAGGCAGCTGTTGGACTACCCGCTTTCACAATAAACTTGAACGCTTACGTAGCGGATGGTGTTTCACTGGCCTGAGTGGTTTTCGTGCTTGTGGGTGCAGAGGACTCCCTGGTCTGAATATTGGGCCGAAGCACGTGGCTTTGCACATTAGCTCACAGGTCTGAGTACCCTAGGAAAGATGCCGAAGTTGTTGTGAGAAGGGATACTGATAACCTCAAGGCAAGCAAAACAAACTTGTGTCTTTGTCTTAATTCAGCAGACAGCTCTGGTGACAGAAACCAGAGCAGCTTTGTCTCCAGGGAAGAGCTGAAGATGGCACAAGAGACGTTGCCAGAATGGGCTCCAGCATCTTTTTCCCCACCCAAAACCTCTGGGGCTCCCTGGCACATAATGCCCCTGCTGATCCCAGCCTGGCAAGTGGCCAGCTCTGGCCACCAGTTTCTCTGATGTCCCATGGGCTTCCTCTGCTGGTTCAGGACAATGGTCCTTATTGTCAAAGCAATTAATAAGCCAGATCCCTGCGACTCGAAGAGGCTCAAGCTTGGGCTTGCTAAAACATCATGGTGCCTGTGTTCCCCTTGTCTGATAAAGAACAGAAAGGGCTGTGGGCAGGTCAGGAAATGATAGGGGAAAATGCCTGTTCAACTGATGGGACCAGCTTGTGTGTGCCAAGGGTGCATGAAGCAGAAGCAGGGATGCTGCACAACGTAAAGGCTGGGGAG
>NW_010417943.1:0-10739 GCF_000710305.1 Buceros rhinoceros silvestris | reverse complement strand
TCCCTGCGACTCGAAGAGTATCAAGCTTGGGCTTGCTAAAACATCATGGTGCCTGTGTTCCCCTTGTCTGATAAAGAACAGAAAGGGCTGTGGGCAGGTCAGGAAACGATAGGGGAAAATGCCTGTTCAACTGATGGGACCAGCTTGTGTGTGCCAAGGGTGCATGAAGCAGAAGCAGGGATGCTGCACAACGTAAAGGCTGGGGAGCTGTGACCCATGGGACGTGTCGCTTTTTGGAGTATTTCCTGTGCCACTGGTCCCATCTACCAGGTGTTGGGAGTGCTTAGTGACCCCTCGGGTTGAATGCGTGCAGCTTTTTGGGTGCAGGCTTCTTGGAGCATGTACTTACATCACAGAAAAAGATGAACTGTTCAGGATGAGCAAAATTAAAAGGACCGTCGTGAGGGAACCAGAGCTTAAAACAAGAGAGGACCCACTGCTCAGTTTGGAGATGAAATGAAACATTGCAAAATATTTTAACAGGGAAAGCTTCCTCTGCGAGCATGTGGCTTTGCTGGTGATTTAACGCCCTATCAGTTGTTAGTACAGATTTCTAAAACTAATGGGCTGTGCAAAACTAAGTATAATCTGTGTATATGTGAACTTGCAGTACGTAAATAGAAATCGGCTTCTCCTCCCCCAATCAGAACCTTGCAAGACCTGCCTGGCTCTCCGCCTGGTTCACCAGTGCTCCAGGTCTCTCAGCAGCCTCCCTGAGCAGGCAAGAACAAACAAATTAAGAAGTCATGGGAGACAAGAAAATGGAGATAGCAGGGGATTTCTAATCAAGCTATTTTAATACTGGGTGTGCTTTAATCACTTACTTAATAGCAATGCTTAATGAACACTTGAAATAAAGCATGTTTCTGTCAGAGATTCAACACCCATGTTTTCAGTGTTGTCTTGAGGGAGCTCCAATGTTTATTACAACTTTTCAGCGAAAACCCATCACAGTTGTTTCGATATTAGGTTGAAGGGAAGGGGAGGAAAAAACTTGGAAAAAGACAAGAATGTAGACAAGCCATTAGCATGGTGGTTTCTCACTAACATTGCGACTAACCTGAATCCGGTTACCGTCTGTAACCTGTCTGGATAGATGCTTATTCCAGGCTTTATCAAATCACATTTACTTTTTTCTTTGCAACACTCCCCTGGCTGCTGTACTGACGTTTTTGCTGTGCGCTGACCCTCCAGGCTTCAGGTAGAGAGGTTTGCTCTGCCTCCTCTTGCCTGTCCTCATACACTACCTGCTGGAAAGTTCTACGGTTTCCAGCCGTGACAACCCCTTTGCTTCATGTGCAGATCTTTGTGCCCACGGATGTGGCACAGCACTGTCAGCTGTGAAGCTGCCTTTCACATGCACAGCAACCACAGCCGCTTGCAGCTGGGCTTTTCAAAAGAGGAAGGTGGTCTGGGCAGCTGGAAAAAGGGCATAAACTTTTCCTGCTCCCAAATAACCGCGGTAAGCTCTAACAAGGCTCTTGGGTCCCTCCTTTGCCTGTTGATGCACTGGTGGCTTCTTCTCTCCTTTTCCTGGGGGTCTCTGGGATGCTGTGGCTCTACAGTCGTCTGATGCAACATGTCCTGGGGAGTGGGGAAAGCTTTCAATGACTGTTAAAGTACTTTTCTTGTTATCCCCTTCCCTGGCTCCCAGCGCTAAATACAACCCAATTATGTGGTGAAGCACTGAAGTAGTGCGGGAGGAAGAGGGACACCAGGAGAATTTTTTTCTGACCTCATCATGCCATGAGTTTACCCCTTAAAACATGTGATTTTTATTCCAGTTTTGTTCTGAATAAGTGCTAGCAGTTGCAAAGCCATAAAGCTTCGCATCGGAGTGAATGGAGCATTTCACTTTGCCTCCTTACCACGGCAAGTCCGTGGGGTTTCACCCCTGCTGTTTGTAACCATGAAGGTCAGCGAGATAAATGGCCTCCCGTTGCTGAGTTGTGAAGCGGGGTAAAAAGACTGCGCCTTTCTAATTTGGCTTTCATAAATCCCAGTATTCCTAAGCCCCTGTTTCCTGTGAGCGGGGTGTTCCCGTGGGTGTGCTTTCCCATCCCTGCTCCTTTAAGCTTCAGGTGAGGCTAAAAGTAAGGTTACAAATCCACCACCCCCGTAACTACTATGTCATTTTCCTAACAGTACTAAGGATTGGAGGAGGTTTTGAAAATTAAGCATAAACCGATCTGTGCTGTCAGGAGCCTAGAAGGAGTTTGGCTTTGGACATAAAACTGTTTGCTTTAAAATAATTATTTGGGGGTGAGGGGAAGTAACCTGAGCTCTGTGTATTCTTGCTACACTTATGGAAAGGGATTGTACAGTAGCTCCCAGGGAGGTGGGAAACTAACTGCAGTTATTGCTGGGTTTGATGAGCTTGTTTCATCTGTCGGTAACTAGTTCTGGCCAAACACCTTACTGTTTCCTCCTCTTCTTCCATCTCTGGTCCCCATGTGCTAAAGCTTGTCCATGATGAAGCTGGCCTTGGATTTTCGTTGTAACAGCTGTTCAGCAAAGGCATAAATGCAGAATTAGTTTAGCTGTTAAAATGCTGTCGCTATTTTGAGAGGACGACTGAAGCTGACACATTCTGGGTTTGCTAAAACCTTCTGCCTAAGGATGATTTCAGGACTTTAAAAACAAAAAGTTAAATGGGCTAAAAAAGGGATGGATTTTTCTTGTTTCTTGAGGTCAAGGTATCCTCAAATCTTCTAACAAGTCATTGGTCCTTTTATTTTGAGGTACTGCTATAGCAATTGTGGAAAGGTTCGGAGATGTTTTTGGGTTTGTGGTGGGTTTTTGTTTTGTTTTGTTTTTTGAGGAGCTATCTATTGTTGTGTTTTCCCCTTGAATTTAACATTTGCTCTCATAAACTTGAAGCCATGTTTTTTTCGAAATGACTCTTTCAGGAACAAAAGGGAGTGCATGCATTTCTCTATACTTAAGTTTTGGTTGGTTTTTTAAATTTCTTTTTTAATTGACTTATTTTAGTCTGAGTTGAGAAGACCATCTGCTGGTGCCTGTATCCAATGCACAACTTGTTGACAGGAAAGGAAAAGTAGACAGGCTGGGGCCTTATTTGACTTTTTAGAAGCAGCTTCGCATTTAAAGAAAAGAGGAAAAACAAAACAAAAACCAACCCAGCACCTCTTTGGGTGTTGACCCAGGGACGCTTGGGTCTTGTACGCACAGGCTCACTTGCTCACGGGTCTCTGTGAACATCCCTGGCCGTCTGTGACCCCCTTTGTAGATGCGCGTCCTTTGAAGGGTCATTAATTTAATATCTTTCTCTGTGCAGCAGCTGGAACAAATGGTTCCCCCAGCTCCAGCGGGAGCTCCCGGCCTCCTGCCTTGCCTGGTGCTGACGTACAGGCATTTTTGCCATGGTTGTCTCGGGCTTTTTATAGTTTTTGCATACTTGTTGCATATAGGATACCTTGCAGGTGTGGGCTTTTGCTAGAGCGTTAACTAGCTGTTTGAGGAGGGCTTGTTTTGGGTTTGGTTTTGGTTTTTTTTTTTTTCTGGTAGTCTTGCTTTTCTTCAGAAGCATTTTAAATATGAGCAAAAACTTCCTGGATTCAAACCAAATCCAAGATGCAGCGTTTCACCATCAGCTCACCGGAGATCAATTTAAACTGTCTCCAAGAGTACTCCTCTGATAAGAGGACAGGCACCTGTTGAAAGTGGTGAGTACCTCTGTGAATCCAGGCATGGCATCGCCAGCGCAGAGCGCTTGCAGTGGTTACCCAGCTGCATGGCAGCAGCTGTGCCAATGCTGCAGCTGGGGGATTTCTTCCCCCCGTCCTTGCCCTGCCCAAAATGCCCGTGCATGGCGTTCAAGCCCTCACCTCTTGCAGGCCATGACTGCTGTTTGCAAGGGAAATGTTCGCTCTTGTACTGACTTGGGCAGTTGTTCCTGCGTTATTTTAACAGAGCAATAGTTTTAAACTGGTGTCTGGTGCGTGGTAAAGCTCAAGCTGGGGTAACGCCTACTGCTGGGTCGGGGTCCTCTTCTCTGTGAGCTCTTACCCTTTTCCTACGAACATTTTATTAGTGATTTTGGGTTTTTTTCAGATCTGTTGTAAAATGGAATAACAGCTTCATCCTAGCTTTAAGTGGCCAAATATTTTGGCTCCAGCTGTTTCCAGTATGTTTCCATGTATATTCTTGCAGCCCTGCCTGTTTGTCCTACTGGTGTCCTTCACGGGACCGTCCCCTGCCTGCACTGTGTCATCCCAGCCCAAGTACAGCTCAGGAGAAGGCCAAGCTGACGAGCAAACATGCACACAGCAGAAGCGCCCTGGGGAGAGGTCCCTTGAGTGCACGGGCAGCTCCCGAAGGATGCAGCCAGAGGCTGCGCTGCAACACTGTGCAGTGGGAGTGGAGTCCTGGTGGGCCAGTGGCAGGCATCTGAGAAGGAGGCTGCCAAGGTTTAGTCGCTCAGGAGTGAGTGTCCCTTTGCGCTGGGTCCTGTTGGGCACAGCTGGGTATCCTCAGGCCAACAGGCGCGGGTGATCCCTTTGCCGTTCACCTTTAGTGTTCATAACAGGTAATGATGTGCACATGACAAGGTGCCTTAAAGGATAACAGAAGGTCTTCAGGTTTGTAAACCTGAAGGTCCTAGTTTTTAGTTATTTTTTCTAAATCGCAGGCCTTGAACTAGGCTGGATGTTCAGTTTCCTTTCCAGGTTGCATGAGAAAGCTTAGTCCCAGAGTTTGATGAAGGGGACTAAACTGATACAGTGTGGTAGTACACCACATACACCTTGTTCTTATACAAGAATGTTCATACACCTTGACCTATATGAGGAACCGTTTCAACAAACATCCAACTTCTTGAGATTGTCTTGGATATGAGAATTGCATCATCATCTGCCATATTGTGTTTCTAGAAGCTGCTTAGGTACCAGCTTGTATCAAAATATTATGTAGGACAACGGGTAATTATGTAATTGTCTCGTTGAGGGGATATGGACTGATTGGGTTTTGCAGGAGAAGATTTCAAGGCTGTGTTGAGGAGAAAAGGTGCTCTGTGAACCATGCCTTTGTTAGATGTAAATGTTACCAGTGTGCCGGGGAGAGCCATGGTGGTTGCTGGCTGGGTTAGCAGGTGCTGAGCGAAGCAGAGGGGACCAAATTCCCTGTGCATGAAGATCACGTTGACCCAGATAGGTGGTCCCTGGATTCAGGTCTCTGTCAGTCACTCAAGTGTTTCTGCAGCTGTATGCACCACCTTCAGAGGATTTGGGGAGACAAATGTAGTAGGGATGGCATGTTTGTGGGAGGAGAAGGAAGCCTAAGGGCGAAGACGCTGGGCTGCAGTAGGAGGAGTCTAATCCACACCGTCTTGTACCTCAGCATGAGGTAGGATTTTATTCAGGGCTGCACGACATGGCAAGTCTTTGGGGCAGTAATGCCCGGTGTGAGCAGTAGGCAGTGGGAGAGGCTTTGGCGTCATCCCCAGTCCAGACATCCCTAAGGCGAAGGGTGCAGGCCAGCCTCTGTGGGACCTGTTGGGAGTTGTGGGGCCAATCTGTTCCTCCCCTCACCCCAGCCTGGCCGTGGGAGGGTTGAGAGGACTTGAGAGGAACATCCAGATCTGCTTACAAGATCTTGCCCTGAACCCTCTCTGGGAGCAGAGCCCAGATAACCCATCTGGGTCGTCTTGTAGGGCAGGTGCAATAGCAGAACCGATCGGTCCACAGGGCTTTTGGAAAACGTCAGCGGGCCTTTCTCATCCTGGTTTTGCTTCACACGAGTTGCCCTGTGTTTTCTTCCACTGTCAGTTGCTGTGGTCACCTTGGTGGGACTACAGAGAAGGGGCAGGCTCAGCCTGTGCCCACCAAGCCTCCAGCTGGTGGCACACCTGGGTGCCCAGCAGGATTTAGCTGCCAGAACTCCCTAAGTTCTTCCAAAGCAGCGGTGGGCAGGGTGGCCAGAGAGCTTTTCATTATTGTTATTTACTGTTACTGTTGGGTTTTTTTCCAGTTTCTGTCTCTGCAGGCCCCAAAGTGCTCTTAATGGAGGTACAGCCCATTTATATGTTAATTTTAAGCCCACTGACAAGCGGTTTGCTTTACTCCTGACTTCTGATGGTTCCTTCGTCCGCTGAAAGCTGCTGCCGTGGGCTTAGGGGATAAGGTGCCGAGAATTAGAAAATAAAATAAAATCTGCAGGGTGCTGGAGAATGAGGCAGTACAGGGATTGGCTTGCTCAAAGTACAAATGGGTGATTTCTGAAAGCAAGTATCCCTGATACCAGGGGCGTGCATGACAATTACATCCAGTACAATGCAAAATGTTAATTACTAAATTTTGAGAAATTAATGCCTATTAGCAGCTGCGTGTGTGTGACCTAAATACATCTATTGCTTGATCTTTATTCGTAATATATAGTTTATTGTTGATAAAAAAGTAATTGCTGAATCGTGGGCTGGCCCACAAGTCTCGTAGCTAAAGACTGAGGCATGATTTGTAAATCTTCTGGAATTTGTTGGCATAATTTTTTTTGTTGTATTTATACAGATAGGAAAGATGAATGAGCTATCCCCTTTACAACTCAACCCCTAGATATTACTGAGAATTCGTATTGCTTTTATTATTTGGTCACAAAAATGGACCTAACGCTCGTTGGCTTTAAAACACCTACTAGCGCCGCTTTCTCTCTCCATCTTGCAAAATATAAGACAAGGCCGAAGCTTAAATTAAAATCCTCAGGTTCTTATCTCTTTCCCACAGGAAAGCAAATCTGTGTTGAAAACCGTAAAATTAAGAGGAGAGCAAGGATAGCATAATTTAGCAAAAATTCATGGCACCAGATTCTGAGCTGTATGACTGGAGGGATAGGTCAGACAGTAAGAAGATACTGCCTGCTAATGCAAGTTCCTTAAGGTGGTGCTCTGGAAACAAGGCAGGCGGGAAAAGCTGCGCTGGCTCCTGTTTGCTGTCTTTCCTCCACTCCTACCGGCCTTAACGATAAATTGAGTTGTCCTTTTCACAACCCTTCTGCTTCCAGGAGTCCAGAGGTATCCTGGGCTCATGCGTGGAGTGTTGTCCTAACATCAGTTTGTGCTGGGATTTCAATAGTGAACTCAAAGAAACTTAATTTCATTGTGCTATTAATTTCTTTTTATTATTTGACAGGCTGTCCCTGCTGAGTTTTATCAGCATCTCTATCTGAAGAACAGCTTTTTTCTTCTTTTTTTTGGTGTTAATTTTATTAAAAACCCGTTTGTGCCATGATTATTTTTGCTAATGGGCAGGGTAGTGTGGTGGGGTGTAAATGAGGAGCACCTACAGGCTGGCATGGGAGAAGAGCAGCTTCGGTTTCAAGCAGCATTAATATAGCAGCGTTTTGTCAGGACGGAGAAGTTCCGTTGTCTTGTCTTGCAGCCTTGATCCCAAAGCGCGAATTTGGGCAGCAGCCCTTTGTCACGCTGAGTGTCCCCTTTCCTGTGCCTCTGTGGGGAGTGCTGATGGGAAGCGTGCATCTTGGCCTGCAGGGACATCACCTTACAGCACCGATTTCAGGACCCTCTCGGGTATTTGTAGCGCTTTGATTTCTCCTTGGCATGATGCACCCAGGCAGGCAGGCAGCAGGTCACCTCCCTAACTGACCCCTCTGAGAGCTACTGCCAACCCCTTATACGTGAAATCGGGTTTTTAGGGCTGTTTTTTCAGTTATGTGCTACACAGAGCAAGAGACTTCAGCCAGCGTTAGTAAAATGGCAAGGGGAAAAACCTGCCAGACCCTCCGGCAGCAGCGGGGGGCCCGGCCCCATTGCGCCGTGCTGCGGCTGCGCAGGAGAGCGATGGAGAGGGGGAGTCAGCTTGGTGAAGCTCGTGTGAAAACCTGCACTTTAAAGCTTTTATGCTGATCCCGTAACTGAAGGTTTCTTCAGCAGTGCTGCTTGGCTCTGCTGTCCTTTGGTCGCCGCCCTTGGTGCAGGGTGCCCGCCTGCCCGGTGTGGTGCTGCTCCTGCCCTGCGGCTCTCTGGCTGACAGTTCCCCAGCCTGTCTCTGTGTCTCCCCAAAGCCTTTCCTTCCGCACCCGGCCCCCACCCATTTCCCTGCTTTTCCTCAACGTCTACATCCCTCCCCTTGTGCCAGCACTTAGAGGATGCTGATTCTGGCAGCAAACTTGGTTGCCGTCCACCAGCCCAAGTGTTGGTGGGTCTGTCCATCTGTCCTCGCTCCTGCAGGAGTAGAAATATGTAAAAATTGCATTTTGGAAGTGTCTTTTGTGTTAATGTAGAAGCCCCACCTTGCTAGCACTATTTAATTTAATCTTTTTTCTTCTCTTGCAGTCAAACAAGGTGCCAGTGGTACAGCCTTCTCATGCGGTTCACCCCCTCACCCCTCTTATCACCTACAGCGATGAGCACTTTTCCCCAGGGTCGCACCCGTCTCACATCCCCTCTGACGTCAGCTCCAAACAAGGTGAGCTCATCCTGTCCCAGCACGGCAAGGATGCAGAGTGGTCCCAGTGCCGCTCGTGCTGCTGGTAGAGCATTATTTCTAATTTTTTAGAGAGGGGGTTCCAGGCACGCATGCCCGCTTTCAGAGACAGTAATTCTGCTGTGATGCTGATGTTTAACTTGGCTGTTTAAATCTTCATGCTCTTTCTAATGTGATAATTTGGGCTTGCTTTACTTGTCAGAACCTTCTACAATCTCAATAAGCAGTAGCCCATCCTCGCTATCCCCTCAGGTGCCTGAGGCTTGCAGCACGCGGATGTGGAAATGGCAATCAACCCTCACCTTCCCGAAAACGGGAGAAGACTACTTCAGTAGTGCTGTTATCGAAACCTTTTTCTTTTTCCCTTTTACTTGAAACTGTATTTTATGTCCTTGTACCCTGGCTGTCTGAAATCTTGCATGTCAGTTGGCATAACCAAAGCATAGCCCGTAAAACACAGCTTTGAGCCTGCGCAAAGTACGGCTTTGCAAGTGTTACATGTTTTAACCTTCTTGTGCCTGCTGCCTTCTGCAGAAAGCATCATTTTTCATGTCCAAGTCACAAGTGTGTCAGTTTTCTCTGTACCCCTAGGAATTCTCAAACAAAAAAAAGACCCCCAGATCCTTGTCTGGGAGTGTCAGACCGGCCTCACCCCAGGTCAGTCTGCAGGCTCCCCGGGAAGCAACGACAAGCTCTGAGGTGCTGAGCTCCTGCCCAGTGCCCTGGCGAACTCAGGGGTTTCCTGGCAAGGGTGCACTTGCTTGCATTGGGATGCAGGAGCTGGGCGAGGAGGATGTGATGGTTGTTGGAAAGGTGCAAGGAGAGGACTGACCCTGGCTGGCATGGGTCTGAGCCGGCATTTGTATAAGCGCCCAAGGAGGAGGAGCCTGCGTGAGAGAGCTGGTGGAGAAGCAGAGGGTTTACAAAGGTTTTTGCTCTACTCTGGGTGTCTGTGTGTGAGCATGAAGCCTGTCGGTGCGGGGACGGGTCCTGGAGGGTGCCTCTCCCTACCTCTTTCTGCACTTGCGTGTCCCACCCCATGGTATGACACCTAGTTGACAGGATCGTGAGGCTCTGCTTTACCTGGGCACACATCCACATGCACAGCTGTCTCATTTATCTGGAGAGGTGTCCAGCCACTATCATTCAGTGAGAGAGACTTGGTTTTTAGTTCTGACTTTCCCTGAAAGCCTAGTTCTTATTTTGGCCCTGCTATGCAGACAGTAACGTGGACTACATCCAGGAAATACCATAGCCTTGTGGCACTCTGTGTTTCTTGCTCTTTGTTGGTTAGTTGGTTGTTTTGGGTTTTTTTTAGGGACAGGGAATACAAAAAGCACTCTGCTTGGAAAGCCTGTAAATACATGTCTAATACCTCTTTCAGAGATGGAAGAAGCAAATGGAGACCTCCTGTCCTCATTTGTCTTCCTCCTTTGCGTCAGTGCCCAGAAGGATATTCACACTTGCTCCATGAAATCCCAGGGATGCCATGGGTTAGAGAACGGGATTTCCACCTCTTGCCCAAGCTGGCTGTGATGGCTGGGGCACACCCCGCTGCTGCAGTTCACTTACTGCGTGATGGGTTTGCCCTCCTGTGCCCCAATTCTTTACCTTTACCCCTGGTTTACTTTTGTGCTCCTGTCCTGCAGACCCAAACTGAACAAATTCTGCTTTGTTGCTACTGCTACCCATACTCCCTTCTGCCTCTTCTCACCCTCTCCCCTGTCCAGCCCTGGTGCACCCCACTGCTCCTGTCCCCAAGTACAAGCATGGGTGAGGGGCTCTGCCAGGAGTGCCTCTGGCGCAGAGCTCATGCGCCTTTGGTGTTCCTGAACAGGCTCTTGATCCCTTCACCACCAGGCGAAGGTGGGAACCGCTGACGTGAGCTGAAGACTTCTGGCTTTGTCTGTGACAGTCTCCTTGATGTGTGTGGTCTTTCCATTCTCCCCATTTTTGTGCTGCTGGCATGTGGGACCAGCCCCAGTGAAGTGGCCCATGCAGTTGCTGTGAAGGGAGGGGTTTTTGATTTCCCTCAGGTTCTCTGCCAAACGCCTCCAACCATTGTTTCCGTCCTTGCCTCCCTGTGGATATGGAATGAGGCACTGCCCTGGTGCCCCAGCCCTGATGCCAGGCTGCCCTCCTCCTGCCAAAATCCCCTGACGAGACGGTCCACAGCAACTTGCCTGCAGCGGTGCCTCTTGCACCACCGGCGCTTTGGGATGGGCACACAGCCATCTCCTTGCTAAAAGCAGTCACTTCTTTCTTACCACTACCCTCCTTTTT
>NW_010417942.1:154574-157532 GCF_000710305.1 Buceros rhinoceros silvestris | reverse complement strand
GCCAGAAGCCTATGAGTCCCAGGAAGGACTGTGTCTCCTTCTTGTTAGTAGGCAGAGACATGGCTGTGATCTTATTGATCACGTCTGTAGGGATGTGACGACGTCCATCCTGCCACTTAACTCCCAGCAACTGGATCTCCCGAGCAGGTCCTTTGACCTTACTCCTCTTAATAGAGAAACCAGCATCCACCAAAATGCAGATTACCTGCCTACCTTTTTCACAGACCTCTTCTGTGGTGTCACCCCACACAATGATGTCATCGATGTACTGCAGGTGTTCTGGTGCTCCACCTTTCTCCAGCACAGCGTGGATCAGTCCATGGCAGATGGCTGGGCTGTGCTTCCACCCCTGGGGCAATCGGCTCCAGGTGTACTGGACACCCTTCCAGGTGAAGGCAAACTGTGCCCTGCACTCAGGTGCTATAGGAATAAAAAAGAAAGCGTTAGCAACATCTATCGTGGCATACCACTTGGCTGCCTTAGACTCCAGTTCATACTGAAGCTCCAGTATATCAGGGACAGCAGCGCTTATTGGTGGCATCACTTCGTTCAGGCCACGATAGTCTACTGTCAGTCTCCATTCACCATTACTTTTCCACGCCGGCCAGATAGGACTGTTGAAAGGTGAATGGGTCCAGTCGACGACTTCCTGTTCTACAGCTTCCGAATCATCTCCTCTATGGGGTGCAGAGAATCTCAGTTAACCCGGTACTGCCGACGGTGAACTATGGATGTTGCAATGGGCACTTTCTGATCCTCTACTTTCATCCGGCCCACAGCCAGAGGATCATCTGAAAGTTCAGCTGAGGTAGACAACCGGATAATGCCATCTGCTTCCACGGTTGCAATACCAAAGGCCCATTTGTAACCTTTTGGGTCCTTGAAATACCCTCTATGAAGAAAGTCAATGCCCAATATGCGTGGGGACCTGAGTAGCCAAGGGACTTGAGGTATGTGCTCCGTTGCTTTAATTTCTGTTTCTGCACTTCTTGGTTCTTTGTGATTGCAATTCTTTTCCTATTGTGCTGTGAAATTTTGGTTCAAATGAAGTTCACTGCATAACTCCTGTTATTCTCAATATAGAAGAAGTTTTTCTGACTCAAAAAGTGTTCTGTCCTCTTGCTTTCACTTTTCCACTTTCTCATCAGTGTTTTCATTTGTTGTCTTATTGAGGATGCTGCTCTGAACTGACTTCTGACTTCAGTGCTCTGCTGAGTATCGTGTTCACTGCACACTGATGCATGAATTCGCTATATACCTATGCTACAAATTATTTTATCATATGCTTTGTAGTTCCTAAGAAAGGTTAAGTTGTGGCCTTATTTTCATACCAAATTCTTCTTACCTTCCTCTTCATCTTAATATGGAGCTGAAATGTCCCCAGACTATAAGATGCATGAAAGTTAGAGCTAAACTAGGCAAGTTAACTTTCACGTTATTACAAGACATTGGAAACTACTACAAATTTTTCTTAGATATTCTTACTGACCTGTTTAGCTTACTTGTTCAGTAAATGACATAATTTCAGAAAAAAGCCAGGTATGAGAATTAAGCTTATAATGATATTGACAATTTCCAAGAGGTTTTGTTCTCTCTCTCCCTTGCCCCAGTATTTAAGAATTCAATATCTAAGGACATTCTGCTGCAATACAAAAATAGGACAAGTGAAATATTTCCATTCCTAAGAATGGCTTTAGAAAAACCAGTACTATATTCTTTAGAATTTTCTCTAAATTAGCCATTCTTGAGAAATATCTGCTTGGTTAGAAAGACTAAAAAGTGGACACACTGTTTAGAAGAACTTATGTTAGAGTCAACAGAGCTAGATTCTTGAGGAGCTTTGAAGTGCCATTGAGTAGAGGGCTGCAAAGTCATAAGCTTATATAATAAGCATGTTGTTAAACCTCTTAGGGAACATTGTGGCTAACGACCAGGTTGTTGAAAAAAATGGCGTGGAGGTTTCCTGTTGCTGCTTCAAGCTCTGTGAAGAAGTTTCTAACAATTTCTTTTGATTAAGTGTTATAACATGGATTTGTGGGTGCTGGGATGCAAACACTGATTCCCAGGACATTTTATACTCGATACTCAGAGACAAAGATGCTTTCTGGCACTTAGATCATCACCTTTTATCCTAGAAACAAATATTCCTTTTTAGTCTGAGTTCTACGGTATAGCATTGTGCACACTACAGGAGGCCATAAACTATATAAGGTTGCCTCACAGTGCACAAAGATATTGTCTAGGCTTTGGATATTCTGCTTGTTACGAATGCTAAAGCAGTTTAGTGGCTAGACAGTTTAAATTTTTGTTCCTACTTTTGGGTGTAATCATTTAAATCTAGCAATAGAACCAAATATCTTTTTTTTAATCGATGTGTATAAGTTTAAGAAAGTCAGTACAGGAATCAACCCAGGCACAACACTACCAGACTAACTGTCGCGGTTTGAGAAGGGGGGTATTCCCCCATACCGAAAGGAGGCGACGGACTGGTTTTGGCTGGGAATCCTGCCAAAACACACAGAAAACTTTTGATGCTCATTAAAGGTTTCGATAAGGCTCTAATTGGGCGAGGAATCTGATAACACAGGTAAGCGATAGAAATAGGAACGTTTAATGAGAGAGACGCCCTTGAAGGTAAAATCGGACTGGGAAAGGGAGAGAAAGAGATGAGGGAGAATACATCTCGAATGGGCTAATTCCCGCCGCTTACAAACTTCACCCCACACTGGCTCACCACGCCGGGGGCGGGGGGGGAAAGCAAATGTCCACCCGTAGTTGTCCGTTGCCTGCGCAAAGCTCAATCATGGGTGCTCCTGGAGGCAAACCTGTCTGCAAATAGACCTCTTCTCCTTCTGGGGTGGCTATAGGGCCCTCTGCCAAGGAGGAACGCTGGTCCCAGACTCCCCCATGTACACATCTGTGTCGCGGGCTGCCAAGTTGCGTCTTAGGGGGAATATC
>NW_010417942.1:135110-154454 GCF_000710305.1 Buceros rhinoceros silvestris | reverse complement strand
ATCAGGGCAAGACAGTTCATTAGACCACTCCCGCCGGGAATCGGCAGAAAAACGGAGAAGGTCCTACCCATTTTGCAGAAGGAGTCTTTTACTGCTTCAGGGACCTAGCAGGTCTTGGATGTGTCTTTCTGTCTGTGATAACAGTCTCTCCAGTCTGAGGGCGTAAGCTACAGGAGTCCTCCACGGCATATCTGATAGGAGCCGCGGACGACATAGAGAGGAGGGCAGATAGAGCAGAGAGGGGGAGAAGCAAGCTGGCAAAATGGCGTCGAGACTTCTCACACGCCCCCTTTTATGACTTCATTCACGGAGGCGTAGTCTCCTTCCTGGAAGCTTGGGAGAACCACAGCTCTCTGGGAAGAAGAAAGCTGGACAACATGGGAGCATCCGGTTCCTCCATGTTGAACCCAGGACACTAACAGATTTTGTATCTATATACTGGAAGAAATGTGGCTTTATCCCAAACTGGAGGACACGCACTCTCTTAAGAGCAACTGAATTAACTGGTAAGTTTCCTGGATGCAGCTGTTCATTGCTTACTGGTCCCAGCAATGAGTTTCTTTCATTCGAAAGAATAAGTGAGATATTATATTTCAATCTTTTAATGTCATCTGATTCATTTTTATGAGAGTAGATTAGGGAGACATTTCACAAGTATTCTGTCATCAGCAGAGGGAAGGATGTAGCGTTGAGAGGCAGAGTGCAGGTGGATCAAGAATCTCTTCAACCATGTAGATGGAACTGGTAAACAAGGTGATGTCACAGCCTCAGCTCTTTCAGGTGTGCAGCAAAACAAGTCTTCTTGCACTGTGAGTAATGAGTCTGTTAGTCATTCAAAATGGAGGAAAAACACTTGTGAAAACTACAGGGCTCTTTAAATGATTAAATGTACTGCAGTGAAATATGCCCAGTTCAAATGACTTGTAGGTAAATTAATGCATGAGGATCAACTTGAATTCATGAGGTGTAGATTGATTTCAGACTCTATAATGAAAGTGATATAGAGGCCTGAGTGTTTGCGGATTTTTTCAAGACAAAAAGTGTTTAACAAAACTGGAAAGAATAATTAAATAAATATTGAAACTGGTGAGGTTCAGGTAAGTTTGCGGAAAATCTCCTTTGTTCTGCCTCCAAAAGCATTGACTAGTATCTGCAAGGAGGGATTATGCAGTTTCTCCTGGTTAGTATTTACCAGTATGTATGTGCAAAATGGGGATGTTTCCATCCTTTCTTTTGCAATGTATATTTAGACTTTCTCTTGTAGATTGTGTGACATACCTCGAAGCAAATTGACAACACTTCTAACATCAACAGGCTTACTAGATATAGAACAAAAAATTTACATTAATTCCGAGCTGTGTTGCTAATGTGGGAACTGACCACAGGTATCACATTTAACATACCTCTGAGGAAAAATAAGTTTTGGGTTACACAACTGAAGATATTAATTACCAATTTTCTGTTTGATTGGTCTCTTATCAATAGTAGATAATGACACTACCTACTATACCTAAATATCTGTCCTGTAAGCACAGACAAAACAAATACATAAATATATAATTCAAGTCTTCCTATGACTTTCCTGTGGTAGTGGACGTATATTAAAACAACCCTTTGAAACCTTTTGTTTTCACTTTTTTCAGTGACATATGCATAAACACTTCTGTCAGCACAGTAATAATGCATAATGGATTTCACATATAACTCTGTTTTTCTTGCCTTTTTCTCTCTTCTGTTCCGGTTTCATATTTTATACACACTCATCCAGCACTATCCTTGACCTGTGAACACTCTTCAGGACATACAAGTGTTGATATAATGAGCCTCTCATGTTGCTATTCTCTTTCCATAGTATTTCTGATTCAGTAATGGAAAGATTTTTTTTTGTCACAATTTTGAAAATCAACTTTTTAGTGGAATATAGTTAATTTAGAATGCTTGTTTCTTTTGTGATTTTTTTTGGATCAGCTCTCAGTGTTGTGTTTGATGAATGGTTGTGCTTGTGTGAGACAGAGGTTCTCTCAGGCTCTCAGCTTACAACCACTGCAGACCCTTAGTCATATCCAGGACCAAACACTCTTCGAATACAGATTCTGATCATGCCCCAGAAGTGTAAAGAAAACTTTTTAAAGGATTAAGGCATATATGATTTGACCAGTGTAGAGAACACCAGTGTGGTATGTCAGCACATCCATGATCTTTCTAACCAATGATTCAGTATTTCTTCAAGCAAATGTCACTATTTTCTTCATTTTTTCTGACCTTTTGTTTTATTTTATTTCCAATCCTTTCAGTTTCTGGTCCCTGCAGCCTAGGTTAATTTTTCTTGATATGTGTTAGCTGTTTGTTGTGATTTCTGCCACAGCCAGCTAAGTTGCCTAAAAAAGTGTTCTCCCAGTTGTGGCATACAGGATAGGGGCCAGTTTTGTATTCCTCAGTAATAGCTCTTCTGTTCCTCACCCCTATCATTATGGACTCAGGAATCTGGGAGACCTTTGCAGTTCCACTTCTGTATGTCCTGGCTTCAGTCTCAGGGCAAGACCAAGTAGTGCACTGTTCCCACTCCTTCCCTTCTCAGTAAAATTCTTGCTCAATGAACATGTTTCCATGGAGATTAAACCTGGCATGGGAGTTGGTGTTTTCCAAAAAGGACCGTATTTACATTCATAAAGGGTAGTGATCCTCCTGGGTGCAGCCCAGCAGGTAAGGAGGAGTTGTGTAGGACTTAACATCTTCATGAACAGGAGTTCATCAGAACTTTGACATATTTGTTTGGAATTAATGCAAACTTTACCTGATTTCTTTCTATCCAACTCTGCAAAAGTCTCATTTCTTCCCAGTTAATGTTGGTGATACTATATACACTGAAACAGATAATGAAAATAAACTTCTCTCTGATGTGAAGCTTTTAATAACTGTATTGTTCTGATTTTGAGTGGCTCCAGAGAGCTTTCTACAGCAACTTTTCAGAACTTTGCCATTTTCTCACAAGTCCAAGCCAAAGTTATACAACTGGGTCACATTAATTTGGAGATTTGAACCCTTGGTCCCAGGCAGCTAACCCTCTGTGGAGGAGGAAAGGTTAGAGGGAGAAGGGCATGCAGTAAGCTTCTGGGCTCTTAAGTAACAAAATAAGATTTTCTATGAATTTGGAATCCAAATCCTCTAAAGATGGCTCCATCTTATTTTGTGAAAAAATAAATTGGAATCATGGTGAATAAGATTTGCCTGTCTTTTTTTTTTAGATTCTCTTCTTCCTGGGGAAAGTCTTGGCCTATTAACACTAATAAACTTATTTTTGTCTTCTAAATAGTCTCTTAGTTATTTAATGTATTTTACAATGAAGGAGTGAGCTTGTCTGGAATGTCACTTATTGGAAATTGACTGATATTCAGGAGAACAAAACTTCTTGTTTAGCGTGGTGGTAGTAACCACCTACATAAAAGCAAATATTGCTCATGATTTTTGTTTGGCTTTGTGATTAGATGATATGACAGTTTTCTTGCGGAAGATTAAATTTCAAGTTACTGATCCCTGCTATCTGCCAGCCCCTCTGGCAGAGGCTGCAGGGACTTCTGATCTTCCCGTATGCCAGTTCCTTTAAGTCTGGTTCACAACTGGACTAAATACCTCCCCCAGGAGTGAATGGGGGAAGCTGGCCTCTATTAGAGGGGCTGGAGGTGGAAAGAGTTCCACTATCCAGTTTTAAATTTCCTCCGCCAATCTGTCAGAGGCTTGATTTAAATCCTTTATCCCAAAGCCTTCCAATCTCTTTAGCCCTGGAGAATTAATGTGATAGGTCTCTGAAAGCAATTCATTAATGATTGAAAAGTCTCTAAAGGCCAGAAGTTGAACAGCTGATTTTTTTATGTGTATAGTGAAGAACTCAAGGTAAATGTTGTGATATTTGGCACTCAACCTCTTCCTTTGAGGTCCATTTAGACACTTATTCTAATATAGAAGATGCAAAATGACACTTTATTATGTAATGAGCAGAGTTATATAGTGTCCCACTAAGCCTCGCCCATCGTGGGTGGTTACTGCATTCCTGTAACGTAAGCACGTAAGCACGTAATCTTCCGACCGCCCACACTGCCACCCAGTGTTCTGCAACAGTAAATAATACACAGTTTAGAGACTACTATACATTTACTATTAGATTTAATTTACTTCGGAAAGTAAATGCCTTTCTTCTAAGTGTGTAAAAAATTATAGTAGAGAAATACTAGTTGTTATTCTTTCTGAACCTTGAGATATGGTTTATTTTTCCATCTGAAAAATATTCTTCAATTCCTTGCAAATTATTTTTCAAACAGCAAAAGCTCTTTATTAAATAAAAAAGAATGAGTATTTGAATGAGGAAGAAGAGTAGAGAGATATTATCCATAGCACAGCACAGATCTCGTTCTCTGAATGTTGGCAAAATAATGCTCCTCTGTGTGTGCACACGTACGTGTGTGTGCGTGCAGGTGCACGCATAAATCATTTGCTCAGGTGAAAAGCTTGCATTAGCAGCAGTTGTGCCGACTCAGATAGCCAGGAAAATCAGCATCTGACACAAAATGGCAAATATATAGCAGCATAAAAGGTCACCTCGAAAATTTCTGACAGTCTGGAACATTAGAAGGTCAAAAATCGACAGCACAGTTTCCTGTCTGGTTAGACAGTGCTACTACACTCTCTCTATGGATCCTTATTATCTAAAATAATTGTATGCTCTTTGGAAATCAGACAGCCATTCAAAGACTGTATTTCCCGTTTTAGTAAGAAATGAGTCAAGTGTAGTGAAGAGCTTATTTTCTTCCATGTCCTTTTAACATTCAAATAGTAGAGTCTTTCAATGAACACACTTCTGTTTACGCCATTAAAGATAATGTAGGAACAATTGATAATTGTCCAGTTTAGGAGCAGTGCATGAAAAGATTGCCTATATTTTCACCTATGTAATAATAAAAGATCTAATAAAAGGCTTTTTTTCCCTAACTTTCCTTGTATTTCTTTCCTGTGTCTAAACCAGTAGAATCTCTGCTCATTACTGACCTATCAATCTTCCTTTCCTATATTTTATGAATTTCAGCCACACAAAACTGTGGGGTTTTTTTCCTAATTGTGTTGTTTTGGAAAGCTTTGAAATAATTTATGAGAAAGAATGAAGAACAGATAGACTGGAAAAGGTCTTGTGGATCATTGCTGAAAGAGTACAAGATATAGAATATCTTTCCCCAGCTTGTTCTAATACTTTATAAACAAAATAGAAACTCTTTCACAAAACTTAAAGATTCCTTGAATTCCTTTTATTTTCACTTCCAATTTCAAAAGCTGCTATTGACAACTCTAAATTAAGGTTTTCTTGAAATCTATTTTCTCATCCATGTTACCAGCTCATCCTTATTTCATAACACGCAGACTCTGCACCTCTTAGAGACCTCTATAAATTCATCCTACTGTTTCCACAAAGATACTGCGAGATCCATGTTCAATAGGATGCCAGTGTCAAAGGACTCACAAGTCATCATCTTTGCTGAACCTTAAGACAGGCTTTATCAGCACCATGACATCGCACAGTGCATGGAATTATATTAATGGGGGTTATTCAAAGTTTGTCATGAGTTTAACTGTATTTCTTAATATCTGTGAAATATGTGCATCTGGAAAAGAGTTGCAAAAGTTATCAAGAATAAATGCAGAAAGAGTATTTTCTGAAAAGGGACAAGAATGCTACTTCAGACGTTTAAAAGCAAAATGTATTGAATTCGTGTGAATTTATGAACAGTTTTCCTTCGTAGGGCATACCATAACAGAACATTAGTCAATGATAAATAAGTTTATGGAGGTATCTTTAAGTAACCTATATGTATTGTAACTGCAGCAATTTACTGTGAGTTAAATTTTGGATTCAGAGACTGGACATATATCAGTGTATTTCATAAGTTAATGTCATTTTTATTAGAGCTAAAGAGAAAATATTTGACTTTTTTTTACAAGCAGGACTGTTTAGAAAACAGAAAAATAATCTTAAGCTGTAAAAATGAAATCTTTAAAGATGTTATTTAACTGTGGAAATTCTGATACAGTCACTGGGAGTAAGAAAATTTTGTCTTGACCCTCTGTTGTTAAGTCACCTTACTTAGAGCTTAGCAGAAAAAGAATTTTAAAAAGTAGGTAGAACTAAAAAGAAAAAAAAACAACCCAACACTTTAAAGTAATTTTGGTTATTGACATTCCCTTCTTTAAAAAATGGAATCTATATAGAAAAAAGAAAGGTAGAGGAGAAACATTTACTACTCTAGCAGGCCAGGTATGATTACTGACTATTGCATGTTCTAACACCAATCTGTAACCATGCCATCTAAAAACTCATCTGCTGGAATGGAAACCCCTCAGTGGTCTGGATCTTGTTCCAAACCTCCTTGTGTTTGTTGTTGACTTAAAAGACAGGGAAGCAGTCACTGGGTCTACCATTGCACTTGATGAAGTAGTAGAAAGTTGTCTCAGATTCATTCAGTGACCACCAGGTCACTGTTATGGATGAACTTTGAATACTATAAGATTTTGCAAAAGGAGATTTTATTCTTACAGGACAAGCCAGACTTCTCACATGTTTTGCTTTATGATTTGTTATTTCTGACGAGAATTAATTAAAATGCTGGAATAAATAAGTTCTATGTCTTCTCTTGAGGTTTCCTCTTTTGGAGTCACTAACCTCTCTGTTGTTACAGAGTTAAAATAAAATCCAAACCTTTTATTTCTGAAAAGAAAGTTTATGCAGAAAACTAATTCTAACCTTCTATTCTGATTCCTGTGACAATAGCCCTGTTTCTGTGAAAGGAGACCTGTCTGCCAGAAAATATCTCAGATGACAAGAATCAAAGTTTAAATATTAGTGAATGCAAGTTTTCTGCAGACAAGAGAGCTTGGAATAATTTTGTGACCTTTCAATTAAGTCACGTATAGTATGTTTGCTTGTTCTTATCCTCAGTTTCTTTTTTGGCTTTTGTGTGTAAGCCAAAAACTTGGAATGCAACTATCTGAGGAAAATATAATTAGGGGGAGTAATGTAAAAATTGGTTTTATCTTACTTTATAGAACTAAAAATTACTATACCTTATGGCTGTGGTTTATATCTAGAGGAAGGCTCTCACCTGTTTGAATATACCAGCTATCATCTACTAGGAATTTTTAAAGGCTTTTCCTCTTTATTGGTGATGGAAAAAGGCCCATCACGTTCTTTTGTTATAAGTAATGATATACTTGTTCTCTGCTAAGAGGCATACATAAAATATCTGCAACACTAAAATAAAAAATCCCTTAGGTAATATTCCATAATATTCTGTAATATTACCATTTCCCATAAATAAAGACCACAATAAATTGAAAATCAGAGATAGGATACATTGTACTTAGCTTTGGAAGTTTACAATGCAGAGTTTTATAGCTTAGCTGAGTTATTTTCAGTTAGTGGAGAGGACTGAGCAGTATTGGAGAGTGATTCATCAGACCTCTTTTAGATATCCACCTTGCTGTGAGAGCCGCAGTGCCCTGAAAGCGGCTATTTCTGTCTAGCTAGAAAAGGGGTGTAGGATGACTCTTTCAGTGTAGATGATTACCAGCAATAGGTGCCAACATTTCTCAGAGGAATCGCTTATATGACTGTATCAGATCCCATACATCCATCTACTGAAAGGCTTTGGCTAAGCTCAGGGTGCTCAGTGCTTTCCTATGTATAAAACTTCCTACAGGTAGCTATAGTTGACTACCAAGAAATTGTGCACCTCAGAACATTTTAATCTGACTACACAGCTGTCAAGCAGTAAGGCACTGGTGCTGGATCATATCCAGACTGTTTCTTAACCGTTAACCCATACCTGTATTTTCTGCTGGAGAATGGATGTAGCAGCAGTCCACATCATCAGGCAGACAGATGAAATTCAGTTACCTGCAATTCAAACACCTTAGCAATAAAATTAACAGGACAGATGGGGTAACCACAGGACATTGCAGCAAAGGCAGCTGATCCCACAATATGGCTGTGCTAGGAATGGTGTGCCCCTCACCTAAACAAGGCATTTTCTGTCCTGGCTGAGAGTCCCCAGCATGCAGTTTTTCTCTGAATGTCATCTCAGGCTGGAGCCTTAACGTTGACTTGCACCACCAGAGCATGCATGCAAGCAAAGTACTTACAATGAAGCACATACTCAAATCTGACATCATGATGATGTTGTTTACAATCTACTTGGCTTAGAGTCAAAAGATGTGGCAAAACCCTTCCAAATTTCACCCCTATAATTGCTATTTTCTTGCATAGCCTATAGCCTTTAGAAACTATCTATTTCAAAGCATCTTCTGAGCAGTTCTTTTAATAGCTTTAAGATAGATTCAATTTTTCCTCAAATCCTCACATATTGCCTATAGGAGAGTAGACCTATAACTTAGCTCCAGTTGCTTCAGTAAAAGCAGTAACTTTTTAAAATGCAAAATGTGTAATTCCTTTTTCATCTCGGCGTCAGTTATTACTGCTCATTAGTATTTTAAAATGATAATAATTAGGCACTTTTATTCCTTTATTACTCAGAAAAATCTGAATGAATTTTCTGAACCTTTTTTCAAAAAATGCGCTCCTAGACTGAAACAAAGTTTAGAAGGTTTTAGACCCAAATTTAATTTCTTAAGATTAATAGAATACAAACCCAGAACTTATAAAGAAAATTTTAACTGTAAATGAAGGATAAAAAATGAAGGATACATGGACATAATTGTACTTCTCACCTTAATTGCCAGTGAAATAAATCAGTGCTTAGATGTCAAAAAAAAAAAAAGGTATTCAAGAAACACAATATCACAGGAGCTCGATGAATGATTCTTATTGACCATTCGTTACACAAGGATCTGCTAGAGTTTCCCTGTTGTTCCAAATGTTATAATTCAAGACAAATATCTGTGCTACTAAACATGGATTAGTTTTCTCCAGTGGAAAGAATTTTACTCTTTTACAAACATGAAAAACTCCTGTTGGCCTCAGTGAGAGTGGGACAAACTTGCAAGGTTTAGTCTTTTTGCTCATTTTAGAAAAGAAACAGAAGACAAATCACAGAAATGTTTTCCCAATGCTAGCAATTTACAGGTACTTTCTACTTTATCATGGGGTTCTCCTAAGGCTACATTGCTATCTTTACCTTCAAATTAATCTCTTCCAAACAGTATGCATCCTGAATACACTTCTTCCCACTGCGCTTGATATGTCACAGTGAGTCTGTTATCTCAACAAGATTAGAGGGACATCTTGCACATTCCATGTAGTTTTTCTACTTTTTTTAGATTTTTTTTTTTTGCTTTTTTTTTTCCCTGGAAGCTGTTATTTGTTCACTTAGAACTGGGAAAAAATATAACATTTCTTCCCCCTGCAAGATTGGAATACTGATTCTTGGCAGATTCAACACTCTTTACATAAAGAAGTGTCAAGTCTCCCTTGTGCAGGGTCGGGGAAATGTTTAAGTATTCAATTTGAATATCTTTATTGTCATATAAAAATGCACAACAAGGTAGTCCAGCATAACCAATTTAGATAAAACTGGGAGGTTGTTGGCCACAAGAACAGCAAATGAACTTTTCCTCAGTGTTAGTGGGAGGATGCCTGAGGCTGTCTGATCTTGCCTCAGCTTCTAAGTATTTCATTTTAGTGTCATATTTCATTTCATGATGCTAGGAAAAATTTTTAAATGTCTTTATTTACCTAGGCACTGAGCACAGTAAACTCAATCATTCACCCAAGGTTCTCAGGTTTACAAGTAGGCCAGAAAAACTGTTGTAAAGACAGAAGAGGACCAAGCAGGTATCTATGCCACAGGGTCCTCCTGTTTGAAGTTTTTTCACTGAAGCAGACATACAGATAAACAAGACAGACTGTAATTTCAGGTATTTTTTTATACACTGAGATCAGTGGATACACAGCCACGTCATCCTGGAATTCCAAATGTACTAGTACAGATCCAGCAAAAAGTAGTTTTCATAAGTCTGCCACTCAGACATGACAGGACTATCTGAAGAATCCTTTTTTTTTTACTATCTACATGTAAGACAGGAGACTGACTTGCGTTTTGCATCAGGAGGTGCTGGTTCATTTTGATCTCAGCAAAAAAGGCAATCAGACTCTGCAAAGTATGATTTAAAATACTCCTATGTTGTCTAGAAATTAAAATTCCTCCAGGCAGTTTGCTAGCATTGTTACAGAATAAAAGTCCCTTCGTGATATCAAACTAGAGACTAGCTCAGCATTTCTGGAGATCAAGGGAAATACTTGAATTATATGCTGAAACTAGAAACCTGCAAGGGTTGTTCAAGCAAGTGAGCTTTACCTAGTTATTCTAGCTTCCACCTGTAGAATACAATCACATGGCTCCATATCATCAGCAAATTTGGAAGATGAAAGAATAGTGTGGAGTCAGGACTATAAAGTAGTATGTCTTTCTTGACTGTTACAGAGTGGAGGAATAGAAATTAAGAGAGATGTAAGTCATAATCACCTGCCTTCCTAGAACAAACTGAGAAGAGAAAGCACATTAACTTCTAAGCTGCTTTTTGTTAAGTCTTCCATTCCAAACTATAGGTGTGCTCTCACTCTTATCTGGATTTATGAGAATTTTGATTTACTAAATTATCTGACACGGGTTCTTTGTAATTTGACAGCAGTCCCATCTTTTTCCTGGTTGCCAGGCTAACTTTATTCAACATGTAAGCTGTTCCCATTTGACATGTGTTAAGGGTCGAGGGACCGAGGTAATAATAATTTTAATAACTCCTCGAATTACCTTAACGAATCCTTCTATCCTATGATAGAGACAGAAAGGGTTTTAATAGGGGAAGGAAGAAATTCATACCTCGGTCTGCGTTTGGAAAGCTGAAACAAACTTTTAATATACAATAAATCCACACATAACTATTCACTATTATACATATGCAGAACCCCAGAGAAGAGGAAAAAAAAATGAAAAGGAGAACTTAGATAACCAAAATCCTGTGGCAGTCTTGTTCAAGGTCAATCTCTGGGCCCGCAGCCAACAGCGAAGATAAGGGTGATGCCTGGCCTTGGGCTTTGTGCAGCTGCGGTCCCGGGCGGGAAAGAAAAGTGAAGCTCTGTCCGTGGCGAAGGAGGGAAGGGGGGGGGAAGGAGCCCCCCTGCGCGAGCAGCCGATCAGCTAGAAAACTCCCTTCACGAAGCAACAGGAGGGAGTTTGAGTATTTCGCCCGCTGTTCATGCAAGAGTCACGGGAGGAACAGCTCACGGTCTGTGAGCCCTCAGGCGATCCGGGAGGTGCAGGCCCTCAGGTCTTGGGCTGGTGGGGCCGAGCAGGCCTGGTTCCGGCAGCCAGCAGTCTGGAGGAGGTGCTATCTTCATGGAGTCCGGAAGTCCGAGAGAGACCCTCCCTTCGGCCTGCTGCTTTTATAACCTTAACACGTAACATTGCGCCTGACTCCCTTAACCAATTAAATGCGGAATTACCGTATTTGCATGGAATAATTCTATTTGTCCATTTCCCAAAACAAGGAAGTTCCAGCTCAAACCAGGAAGTTTAGCTCAAACCGGGACAATATGCAAGCCCTAGAATAATACTTGTGTACAGTATTAATTCTCATTAACAAGCGCCTTTGACTTCCTATTCCCATTACCTTTAGCAGCTGAAGAGACAGTGCTCTGAATATGCAACCTGATGGTCATATTCCAAGTGTTTGCAGATTTTACTTCCAATTAAGAAAAATGTTTCTCACCAGAATTCCTGAGACTCCTGTGACATAATGAGATTGTTGATTTGTTTTCAAACATTTGAAGATACTAAGTAAAAATTCATTTTGGGGAGGGTGAATAAAGAAAATAACTTTTTTTTTTTCATGGTAATGTGCAAAAACATAACATCCTGCACTGCTGAATGACCTGTCTTGTCTGTCTGACTGTTTCCTCCTGTTTTCAGCAGTACTTGTAAATCCAGCCAAAGGGTGGCTCCAAAAGAAAATTAGGCTCTTAATTCCTAAAAGATGTAGATATATATTCTTATATGTATAGATCTTTCTAGATATTTTCTGATACACCATGAGCAAGAACACTCAGAGGAAAACCTAGAGCTCAGAAGAAACCCATGTTGTCATTGTAAGAGTGAAGAACTTTCACCTGGTCACTCTTGGCATGTAATTCAAGGTGGTACTCTTTGTATTCCTGATGGACCAACACACAATCAGTCTGTCAGTGAGGCTGACTGTTACAATGTCAACCTTTTGAATTGTTTTGTGGGAAACAACACAGGAAGGCGAAGCTTCCTAAGGAATTCTCCAAAGAAAAGTTGAAGCTCGCTGCATGTCAGTTTTAGTCATTTAGATATGTGAGATAGCTGTAACCAGAGTTTCACCATTTACCTGAAAGATGATGGGATTTCACATTAAGGGTTCTTCCCTTATCCATTACTGTACAATTAGACAATATCTGACAGAATAATACTAAAATTAGCTATTATCTTCAATTGTTCCACATTCAGTCCTTCAACATCTTGTTTATTTAGCCAGAAGTTCTGAAGCGACATGAATTCAGCATGAACACTGTTTCCTGAGATACTGCGAGAAAATTAAATCCTGTAGGGATTTTCTGGTAAGTAAGTGTAGCATTTTGAAAATCTCTGAAGGAAATATAAAACGGGATTAAAGACAGAGGATTAAAATAGTGAAAAGCAAGGACAAAGAATAAGGCTAAGGAAATGCAGGACATGAGCAAAAGAGTAGATTTAGAGATAGTACAGAACTGCAGACAAGTAAAGATTAAGCAAACTACAGACAGAAAGCAGAGGATGTCCAGTCATTAAGGGATTATAGAAAAGCAAGAATTGCACAAAAGGAACTCCAGGAACTGAAAATAAGGATAATGTTCTAATTCATTTAGGATCACTCTCAAAGCTTCAGTTGGTGGCAGAACTAGGCTATAAATACACAGGGGAAAAAAAAGTATGCATATATATAAAAATACGTATGTTAAACTTATTTATGTATACATATATATGTATCCACATTTATATATTCATATCTGTCAGGGAAAGCTGAAAAAATATTCTTACAGCACAGTTACAAAAATTATACATTTATAATGGAGATGCACCTGAACGTATAAAAAAAATAGCTTGCTTGGGTATTGACAGCATTCGGGAAAGAGCAACGTACACAGATTTACCTTTGTCAGCCAGAAGTAGTGTGGAAAAATGTCTATGAAAAGACCCTGCTTAGAAACAATAGTCTGTATTTTTAGAATCATTATTCTAGTTTTAAAACGAGATTCAGCACCTTCGAAGTAACTAAAACACAGTTTATGATTGACCATCCTATGGCCAGAGATTTCTTTTGGTCTGGACATCGATGTGCTAAATTTTCAAGTTTGAATAAAGTTTCACTTGCTTTTGCATGGAAGTTTTATCACGCAAATATAAGAAGAAGAGGTAATTTTTTATCCAGAGTTGCTTTACCTAGTCTGGTGACATGGAGACAGAGAAAAAGTAGTTTTTAGAAAAACTGTTTGAGAGGGTGCACTGAGAAACTTGCAAGGTCTTCTCAGCAAGATGAGAGGTATTTTTGTGTTAGTGTCTGGCCAACAGATCATAAACTCTACTCTGCTGTGGTGCTGGAGAGAAGCTTTGCAGAACTTGTGTGTGGGTGGCTGTCAGGCACCTCCGCAGGTCTTTTGGCCTTCTCCCAGCTCATGGATGCCAAAGCAACCTCCTTCTGCGGCCTTCCCTTCAGCTCTATGCACCTGTGTGCTGTCTGCAGGGCAACAAATTTGGCTGTGGAGAGATATGCAGCCTTTCCAAGAACATCTCTTAAAAGAAATTCCTTCACATTACACAATGGTGACATAAAAAAATCCTCTCAAGCAGGATCCAGTTTAGTCAGAACAGCCTCTACAGACAGTCCCTCCCCTGGGATGTAGTTCTGCTTGAAAATTATGCACCGTACATGTACATGACAATGCATTTGTTCAGAGATGTTTCGTATTCAAAAGATACCGGAAGAGAGCTCTGGTCAGTGCTGTCATATCATTGTGCTGAGAATGATTTGTACCAGGGATGAAAAAGAAGTGTCATTCTAGAAGTACAAACAATTACTTTGGTATGTTTTGCAGCAAGTCATTCAGGTATGAGTGTTTGAAAGCTACAAAAAAATAACCTTACACAAACATTGATACACAGAGATTGTTGAAAAGCAATGATTGCAAACAAAAACAAAACAAGAAGCCAAAACCAAACCAATTTGGTCTAGTCACATAAGCTATTGCAGACTGCTGATTTTGTTTTCCTTTATTGTAGTTCCCAATGTTTTTCCATCCTACTGAGATGGCTGTTATCTGTGTACACTTCAGAAAGAAATGATAAAAGAGGGGTTTTTTCTGCTTGAGAAACAAACTTTTTTTTTTTCTTTTTTCCTGTGTGTGCTGCATTACTGGGTAGAAGGAGAAACAGACAGCAAAACAAATGTATCCTACATATAACCAGGCTGAAATGTACTGCAACGGTATTGTGTCTAGACCAACATAGTATACCGTCTGCAAGGGAAAACAAAAACACTGAAGTCATCAGGCTAGCTTTCTAAAATAAAAAAAAAAAACCCACCTTTAAAAGCTACAATGCACTAAAGTTTCCACTTACTCTTTCTCCTTCATATTCTTATTATTCAAAGTTAACCTGAAATTGCTTTAACGACTGTGATGCTTTTTGTACATACAACACAGGGTTTTTGCATGCAACGAGCACACCACACCCCTACCTAAAGGTTCCATTTTGTGTCAAAGGAGCAAAAATAAGAGTTAAAACCAAAGCATAAGACATTCGTAATCATACTCACAAACCTTGCTCCAGCCAAAATTGTGTTTTGATATTTGAAATATTGGTGTCTTATTAACAAGTTTATTTTAATGTGTATTTACAATATATATTCCTCTTTACATCCTATTTGTTTGCATGGAAGTTTCCACTTGCAAAAATATTTCATAATCAACACGCTTCCCTTCAATATTCCAGGGTGAAATCAAATATTTATACAACGTCTCTCTTAAATGAAAGCAAATAAGTAAAAAAAAAAAAAAAAAAAAAAAAAAAAAAAAAAAAAAAAAAAAAAAAAAAAAGTGAATAAAAGTAATGGGAAAAGAAATCGAAACAGCTTGAGAAGATTGCTGATGCCGACAACTCAGGTGTGCAAACTCTTTGTTTCAAGCAATTTAACCAATGAAACATTTTCTTCTGATAGCAAACTGGTCATAAACTGAATATGATTTTTAAAAATGTGCACTTATTTTTGAATTGAAAATATAGGTGTTACCAGAATATTTGTGCTATGGATGAAGTGCGTGCTTATTAACTGTAATCATAGACAAAGGATAAGGGATGCATTGTGCTGGGTTCTGAATATTCGTGCACATGTGGCACCAGGCAAATTTTCAAATTTTGAGTACTTAAGTGTCTAGCTGATGCCTAAACTGAAACCAAAATGAGAGTGATTGCATATGCAGTTTACCAAGCAAAAAGGGCGGGTAGCTGAAACTGTTCTCACTGTTGTGATAATTGGTATTTTTATCTGTTTGAATCGTAGACTACCATAATCAATTTTCCCTTCTGGCTACTAAAGGACATATAGCAGAAATGTAATGGAGTTGGCAATGGACTTAAAGAGTATCAAATGGAAGTTTTCAGATGGAAAATATCAGCTAAACATTGTATTATTTTGAATTTTCAAATGCCAGTAAAATGAAAACACATGGAAAAATAGTCTACTTAGTTACATTAAGTTTTTTCTACTTCTTGCAGGTGAGAGAAAAGAAAAACAAAACAAGCTCAGGATGGGTCAAAAAAGTGGGTTTTGCTGTTCATCTGCTATGGCAAGCACAATAAGAAATATTTGTGTCTTCAAATTTATGAGAACAAATTTTGCTTGGAATCAGACTCGTAGCTTGTTAAAGACAAGTCTTCTTTTGTTTGGCATTGATCACTGGTGGGACTGAGCCAGCTGGAGTGCATAAGGCTGACATCTGTGTGTTGATTTAGCTGATCAGAATTAGCTGAAAGCAATCTCACGAAAGAAACAGGTATACTACAAAACGTAAAAAAGTGTAAGCAGCTGGGGCTCAGCAACCCGCATCATTTAGACTACAGCCCATAGCAACTTTCATCCAGGATACAAGCCCTTTTCAAACACGAGGCAAAAACATACTTCCTAAAAAGCTTTGTTGTTCAAAGCAATGTTTTCAAAGGTCTCACAGGCACATTGGTAGAAGGGTGTCTGATTCCACTTGAAGTGTCCAAACGTCTCTGGTAGCCACTAAAACATTTCCATCTGAAATTAAAGCTGCTTGGGTAATAATTAAAGAATAATGTCAATAAAATCATAGGTATATTTTCCCCTCGGAAATTATTCAGATTTGTGGGTCTTGGTGGTTTTTGTTTTGTTTTGATTTGTTTTTTATAATCATGTCATACTGCATTTTTTTTTATTTTTTGAAATACCCAGAAATACAGCAAAGTAAAGCAAAACTATTGCTTAGAAGTTTTTTTTCCCTGGACTCATCCAGCAGCTATACCAGTAAAAGTGTGTCTTTGTGAGGACAGAATCCCTGATTAACTCTTCTTGCTCCTTGAGGCCTGTTGAGAGGTTGTAGCATCTTACGTTGTATAGCTAAATGAAAATCAGGGACCTGTTTTCTGTCATAAATAGCACAACTTTGTGTCAGTTGAATGCTTACCGGGCTAGGACTAACAGCAGGGCATGTTATGAAATCTGAGTGTTTCCCATGGCTTTAAAAAAACATGGATACTCATCAGAATTTCAGAAAAGTAGTACTACAGACAGCAGCAGTTGAGTGCTGGAGTGAATCCCGCGAATAAGCCACTATCCTTAGTTAATAATGAGCTTGCACTTCAGTGTTTTGTTGGATCAAAGACCTCATGAATGATACAGTGATCAGTAAAAGCCTAGCTAGTCACACTTGAAAACTGTGTATCTTGTCCATAGGGACACGTGAAAAAAAAAAGCAGGCTGTAATCATTCTGAAAGCCTTCAAAATTTTGTAATTGGTGCTCAGGGAAATCTGGAAAAGGCTCTCATTAAGTCAGAGTAAAAAGGCTGAAGAAACTAGCTGTGCTGGAGTGTCTGTGTGCACTTTTACTAACTTTCCTGGGACAAAGATGATGAGAAATGCCTTTATCTGCAATAAACTGAGGAGAAAGTGGGATTTGAATTAAACAAGGGTATCTTAAAGGTCTTCATGTCATAAAAAAATTCATTCAGAAAGCACAGAAAATGGGTATCTTGCAACAAAATGTGAGTTATGACTATGTGTCCCTAAGTAAGCCTTAATTTGTTTAGAAAAAAAAAGATTAATTAAATATTCATTCAGCTGAACAACACTTCTGACATTTTTCTGCACTACTAGTAATTATTACTGTGACTTTGGAACTGTGTATTCAGTATGATACTAAATACTCAAAGTTTAAGTTATGAAGTAAGCTTTGCTTCAGGTTCGATCCCTGTTAAACCCCAAAGTGTGAGTATTCTGCCAGGATAGTTCATAAAACTAAAAAGATAAATGACTGCGGGAAAGAAGAATGTTAACTGGTATTTCTAGAAAATGTACTCTTTCATATGAAAAACCAAAATAATGTGGGAATTATAAAAATTGAATGTTGCCTTGATTCCCTGATGAGCATTGTAATACTGCGAGAAAAAGCCTGAGAACTTTGTTCTCAGAAAATAAAAAAAAAGCTTAGAAGAAGTCTAATGATACGCAAAACTAAAGAAGCAGCAAAAATCTTGTCTAGATAGCTACTATTTTTTGTTTATGAATCCTTGCCTTTTTCTACATTAACCCTACCCCTGGACTCCTATAGCCTTTCTGCACAATGACTGACAATTGTTTTGAAATATTTTCAAGTTTTGTGATTAAGGTTACAGTTCACAGTGTGATTTTTTCTCCTCTTGCAACACAATGAGTTATATTGCCTGTCATTTGCTGTCTGTGTTTATTCCCTACATACTAATATTATTATCTTTGTTACTTTCACACAGCTGCACAGCAGACAGAAACCGCCCCAGAGCTACTGTTAATGTCTTTAGGGTTAGTGACTTCAAATACTTTGGATTAAGCCTTCATTTTATACCCACTACCCTGTCTAACTGCACTTGAACATTAGAAAATGTTAGCTATGAATCTCAGGTTCTAAAGCCTTTAAGTGATTGTTCACCTTTACCCCAAATAAATTACCATATTATTACTATGAGTATTACTCAGTGTTGTGGACAGAAAACACTGATTAATAATTTAAAATTTTGTTAAATTAAACTGAAAATGTACAAGGGAAAGCTCAATAAATTATACGTCTTTGTGAGGGACAACTATGTGGAAGAGTCAAACAGCCTCTAAAACTCATTTGTAAATTATTGTATTCTGCAAGCTTTTCCGGGACTACCTCAGTGACCATGTGGTTTTCCCTTTCTTCCATCCTGCCCCCTCTAAAACAAAAGAGCACGCACCCAAAAATGAAAGGTGTTTCCCCCTTTAAATGGGCTTACTCTCAGAGGTGCTGACTGGCACAGCCTGGGCCGGAAGCAGGAGTGAAATGGAGCCCAGGGGCGCACTACATGATGCTTCTTACAAGAACCATGGTAGTGGCCCTGTCCCCTGCTACTGAAACGCGCCAAAACAAAGGCGGCAGCCTCCTCCTCTGCTGCCAAGTGCGCTAAATCCTAAACCATGACAAACATAAACTGAGGTCTTTGAATTACAGTGAAAGTAAAGAGGCCTTTGGAGGCAGAATTTATTAAAGTATCGGAATCAACAGAGGAGAATCACTACTGTATTTTGTGTGATATTTAGGTTACTAGTCACAGATCAAAGGATTGAACTTATTATGAGTATATGCAGACATCTATATATATAATTGCCTATCTATATCTGTATATACGTATATTTATATATTATATGGATAAAAATAAATTTTAAAAAATCCAAAGCCATCCCCAAACCTAAATGATTGCTGGTGATATAAAAAAAAAGCAAACCAAAAAGAACTCCCACACCTCAATAAACTGGAAGAAATGTTTGTCAAATACTGACAAATTCAAACATAAAAAATTATTCATATATTTTGAATGGCAAACATGTAAATAACTGGTCAATTGTTACAAACTGATGAGTGCCAAATAAATAAACTATTCATTTAATATGGTTTAACCTGATTTATTGAACTTTAATAATTTATTGAGCACCATCTTTTAGCATATTCATCACCCAGCAAACTTTTAAAAAGTATGATCTTATCTAGTATGTTAAAG
>NW_010417942.1:129875-134909 GCF_000710305.1 Buceros rhinoceros silvestris | reverse complement strand
ACCAAGCAAAATTTACAATTCTTTTTTTTTTTTTTTTAATTTATTATCTGACTCAGAGGTAATCATCTTCTTAGCACATTAGTGCTGTCTTACCCAAAGCACATTAGAATATGTTTTTTAAAAAGGGGAAGTTTAATCACATTTGATACTCTGTAGTCAATGTAGTCTGAATATTCATTAAGGGAAAGAAAAATCACCTACAAAGCAAAAGGGCCCCTGAATAAAACCGAATGCGTAGTCAGATTTAAGATATCTACATAATAGAAATTCTAAGTTATGGCAAATGAGCTCTAAGAGTATTAGAAAACACTGATATGAGCCTGGAAACCATCTTGACTATCAAGGGATATGTGTTCCATTTTCAGCGTGTGATTTTTAATATAAATATTTAATGAAAATATTATTAAAATATTCAGTTAATGAAATAAACTGATGGCAGTACCACCCAAACCACCTTATTTAATATTCACTAAATGAAATGGAAACATTTATCTTGGATGTTGTTTAGAGAGGTCTTTAGGGAGGATTCATACTTTACACTTTTTAGGTCTATTTAAAGCATCATTATTACAAGTATTCATGAATTTTTGCTAAATAGGATGATAGACCTGGGGTGATGGAATTGATAAAACCAATGTGTACCTAAGAAAAGAAAATACACTTTATGCAAAAGCCAGAACCTCCTATAAACATTAACTTTTCTCGTATTTAAAAGAATATGAGCAATATTTGCAGCTGTCATACTTTCTAATGACCATTGTGTTGTGAACTAGAACAAAATGAGAAAAAAACACCACAGGTGATCACTTGTTCCAGGTTCCTTCCTAGATTTGCCTAGATCATTTTTGCCTGATTTTTGCCTAAAAAAGTATTTGAGCAATGTGTGTTGACAGAGGCATAGAAGGAAAACCAGAAGAGGGAAGTTTATCACCAGTCACTAGAGATGAATATTTTAAAAGCTCTGTGCTGACTATTTTTAAAACTGCCAGAGGAAGGATTGAATAACACCTCTCTATCACCACATTTATTGAACCTTTGCTTAGAATATTTCTTTAAACATCTGATTTAAAAGCTAGCAGCAAATTAACCTTATTTTCTCCATACTTGATATGGAGATGTTGGTACCATGTTGGTAAAGTGGACAACTTTTAAGACACCATTCTTGCTGTGGACTTCAAGATTCCTTCCATTTGTTATGCATCTTTTTTAAAGGATGGTTGCCAGTGAATATAGGATGCCAGCTCAGGTTCTTTCACTACCAGGTTGAAATACATTTATTTCACATTCATCATCCTGGCACTATATTGTAGAAGGCCACTTGCCGTTGTTGTTGTTGTTGTTGTTGCGTCCTATTCCTCTTTATTTCTATTGTGTCCTATTTATGATCTGCTTTAGTGTCTCGTTCTTTCCTGCTATACCAGCCATAACTGCTGCCCAGCTAGTAATCCTCCATTTGAGTCAGCTAGTGGATTTCTCTTTCCTAAGTCTAGGTTTGCCTTTTATTCTGTATAATTTTAGTGATTTTTGGACTGTGCATACTTTTGAAGTAAATTTAATTCTGCACAGGTCTTCAGCAGTGCTTGAAATACTTTCCATCTAAAATTTTCCGCAAGATCTGTCAGCCTTTTATCAGGTACAATTAGAGTGTGGCTAAATATCCAGTAGTTTCTCCTGAAACAAAATGCAAACAGGACTGCTGATTCCTAACCTGGAAGCTTGAGGAGTTAAATTATATGCCCAGATTACATAATATGCAAAAATTAATAGATAATATATACTCAGAAGAGATACTCATATACTTACAATCAATGAATCTAGAGATTGAAAATTAACAGGATGTTATTTTATAGCATATGTTTGTAGGGAGGAGGGAAAGGAAAAGGACAAAAATATCCTCAGGAAAAACAGGTATGAAGCGAAAGCAGTCTCTTGAATTTTTTTTTTAATCGAATATCCTAGTATCATCATTTCATCTTATGCTGAATGGCCATTACCTTACCTAAAGAGAATTGATGTAATGGCATTACACAGAGGTCATCAACCAATTTAGAAGAGCTTGACTTTGGCAGATTCAGGTCTTTTTCTTTTGGACTGTGCAGTCGTCTCCACTGAAGTACAGTCTTGGTGCTGGGCAGAAAAGCCCCCAGCGAAATGCATAACTTAGTTTATGCTTCACCATATGTGTCTCTACACCACCTTCATTTCATTTCTACATTTCCCTTCCTTTTCTTTTACTCCTTCACCTCACTACTGCAAATTCCCCTGGCGCATTTAACATAATTTCCTTCCAGTTATTATCATGAAAAGTAACAATAGCATAGCACTGACAAACTGGGAAGAAAAAAAAAAAAAGAAAAAGAAAAAAAAGAACTTTTACATAATCTCCCAAAGCACTACCTGGCTGCTTGGTCTGGCTTATCCTGTCTGCCATCCTTGCTCAGCAGTAGTTGCTGGCTGAGGGATGGTTGGTCCCTGGGCCTCTACGCAGGGCCACCTTCAAGGCAGTGCTGAGGTACCAGGGAGATTCATACTCTTTCAGGTTTTAAACCACAATTTCCAAGAAATTTGCCTGTGCATTGCCCACAGTCTTCATGAAAATACTGAGCTGAGAAAATACCCAGAACCAAGTCTAAGACATGCTCTTTGGAGCCTCAGTTTTTATATCCCTGCAGAGAGACAGTAAAGCATAGTTAGCTCGTGTCGGAGAGCAATCTTCCAAGTAATATGTTTCTATTTTACCATGCGTTCATCTAAAATACATTTTCCTAGCCACATGCTATGGCAATGTCAGGGTATTCAAAGGACTTCCTGAAAAGAAAATGCAGCTTTTTGCTTTATCTGCTGGGTGAACTCTTTTAGGATGAGCTGGGTTTAGCTGTTTTTATGCACTGTGGGACACACCATGAAACGTTACTGCAGTTTCAACAAAAACAGTGCAAATGTTTGGGGATCATTTCCTTTTAACATACATTAATTCTGAATCAAGTAAATTTGTGATGTTAAATTTAATTGAATTTGAAAAATACTGAGAGTTACTCTTCGTACCTTTGTCATGGGGGATGTGTTTGTTTTCTTCAGGTGGATGTAGCCTCATGAATTTACCATGAGTCTGCAGAAGCCTTGCTTTCTGTAGGGCCATTGTGTTGCCGTAATAATGTCCTGCTAATGAAGAAGTTTCACCTCTCTTTATATGAAGTAGATCTGTTAGAACAGAAGTAGTCACACGGCAGTGTGTCATCTTTTAAACAGATGCCTATAGATGCAGAATTAAAATTTGTGTTACAGCACCTTATAGAAATGTAAGCAAACTGACAGTAGATTTAGTTGGTTATTTTTCAGGACCTCCTTAGAATAAGCCCACAGACAGCCAGTGATCTGTAGAACAGTTTAGTGTTTATGCCTCTTGCCTTATTCTTGTGTTACAGGTCTGAATGGTATTCATCTCAACATCTTGATTTAAAATGCAGGTTTCTGAACTGGTCATCTAGGGTCTCCCTGTTGAAAAGGAAGAGATGGAGGAATCTGCAGTAAGAATTTCATCTGCTTTACCCAGCTTTGTTCCACGAAGTGTTTTCATACCTGTACAACCAGACAGAATGAATGGCTGTGTGTAAATTTTCTCTTTCTCATTGGCTGTAAGGAAGATTGGTGATGTTTATTTTAGATTATGTTCTTAGATTATATCTAAGATACATACATAGATTACATTTAGCCAGCTAAAGTCAGTGAGGTTAGTCCTGCCCCTAGATATAAGCATCTAGTTGGGCACACTGATTTTTTCCAACTGCCACTGTTATGCAGGTGAGACATCCTGTTATAGCAAATATAGTATATAATATCTCAAAAATTGTTACTCCTTTCAGCCAGTGTGACACAGACTAGGCAAGAGGGAAATTATATCAGAGAGTAATATCAGATCAAAATGTGTCCTTTTATTTAACTTCTGAATATCTGAATGTCAGAATCATTGGGGGAAAAAATTTCAAAGAGAAATGAATTGGTACACTATATTTATACAACTGTGGTGTCTTGGTGTCAGCTGCATAGAGCACTCCTGGAGTTCCCAAGCTTAGGGATGCCCTGGTGTGGGGATTCTGCACAAAAGGCCAAGATGTTTGAGAGCACGAGATTTCCTTGTGATCTTTAGGAGTGGTGGCTCCTTGAGCTGACATAAAAAATGGCTGAAGGAGGGAGTCTTGTGAAGACATGACAGCTTTGTTTTGGCTAAGCCAAGAAAGCAAGAAAATGTTAACAATCCCAGTGTCTGAGTGAAGACCTTTGCCTAATTAGCTTCTAAATTAATATTTAAATTCTCTCTCTTCAATGTACTTATCAGCCTAAAGCAGTACATGCTTAACATATATGACTATGTTACTCAACTCTCTGCCCAAATCATATTAGACGTCACCTAAGAGGCAGAGACAAACAGAATTAGGGTGTAGAAAGCCAGGAGGGGTTTTCCCCCTGGCTGGGGGAGGAAAGATTGAAGACCTAACAGGGGCGGTCGAGGTACTCCTGTTCCTCCACCCAAGACAGGGATGCCTTCTTGGTAAGAATCATGACTTCACTACATGGTGAAAACACCTGGGATAGTTTTCTTTTTGCTACCATTACTGTTATATATTAGTTACTAGTGCTATTGCAGTAAGCGAATTTATTGATGGCAATTCTGAATCTATTATATCTGTTACTATAATAAATTTCTATTGTTTTTATTTGCTTTGAGAAACTGTTTCGGTTAAAGTCCTTTTGGGTTCTTGCAGCCAAATGCCCGACTCTTAAACTGCCTTTTGTTTTTGTGAGACTGTTTCAGTGCAAGCATTTTGCTCTCTGGCAGGCAAAAAGTTAAACTGCTACCTTTAACGTGACACCCTGAGGGGACAGACCTGTCTGATAGGGCTGACTTCTGTTAGAAATTGATTCATCCTTCTCTCTCATCTTCACAATGATAAGATCCATGACGATGTCTGACTCAAAATGAGGAATTGTCATCTCATGTTTAATTTGGCTTCTGTGATGAACCCCACACTCTTT
>NW_010417942.1:117545-129804 GCF_000710305.1 Buceros rhinoceros silvestris | reverse complement strand
TCTGTCTGTGCTGCTGTCATTCTCTGTCTCTTATCTGGGCAGCTGATTAGCCCTTCTCACTTGGCACTTGTCCTTTTTAAATTGCATTATCGTTTTTTATTAACCTTATCCAGAATTAAAGGCTATAAACTATTACATCTTCTCACAGTCTATTTAGGGAAAATACTGACATGGTGGAAGACAACTAACATGTCAGATCACATACAAACTCTTCTTCTGAAGAAGCCATTTCACAAGTTCTTAAATCACTATGGGTATTTTCCTACTGTTTATATACTTAAAGGCCAATGATGCCTTTCCAACAAAAAATGCATGACTAATTCATAACTACCAAACCAGTGATCTGGTTTAGGGATTTGTTTAAAACTCAGTGGTAGAAATTTGTCCAAATTAACATGTTCTCCCTAACCCAGACTGGAAACAACCGTATGTGACAAATACATCTGAACTGCTGCAACATACTATACAAAGTCTGACTATGTTTTGCTAAACACGTTACCCAATAATACCAGCTATTATTGACACATTTTGACTTTGAAATGAGGAATCATGTATTTTGAACACAGAAGCAGAAGTTGTTTGTATGACTAAGGCCTTTCTGAAAAAAATCCATAATTAAATTGAGATGATGAATGCATGCTGATTGCCAGAGATTAATCCTGCCCATTTTTGTTGAGAAATCACTTTTCTTTTCCAGTCTGCACTGTTACTGTGAATCCAGTTCTTCACATAATCCGTTTCTGCTTTCTAGAATTATGTAACAACAGTGTTATACTTAGCCTGCCAGGTAAAGAATCATTATTTCTAAAGTAGGAGAGCAGAATGAAAGGCAATGTTAACTACCAGCCCACAATGAATATTTTACTACTATGATGAGGTATATAGAAATCTGACATTTATTAGGGTCTTTCATTCCAGACTCTCACAGTGCTTTACAAATACAGCACAACTTTGCCAGTGTGACACCACTGAAGCACAGCCACCCCAGAGAGAAATGTAGCAGCTATTTTGCCCCTACTTGACAGCTGTTGGTTATTATGACCTGCTTCTTTTCTACAGTTATTTTTCTGGAAAGTATATGAGGGAGAAATCCACCCACCAGGAGATAGGCAGAGACCATCTGCCATGACTAATTTCGCATTTATTCCAGGCAGCAGTTGTACCAAAATCCCAGAAATGAAAAGTCAGTTGCTGTTATAACTTGAGGCAGTTGATGAAAAATGAAATAGTATGTTCGGTATCTTTCCATGATATCATCCATAAATAGAGATCTCCATTAAGATCATAAAGATTTTGAATGCCTTTCCAAATTCAACCTGAGCTCTTTTGAAATATTTAGATTTTTTAGTCACATAATATGGGATCCTACTTTCTGAACAAGTTAAGTGTACTTAAGCTTAGATATCTGATTAGAGAGATATTGGTAGTATACTAACACAGACAAAATGAAATGGGAACGTGATCTGTGGTCAGAAAGTGTAGATTAGGTATACCTAATTAATAAAAAAAAAGTTACTTTCAATTTCTGCTGTGGTCAATGGATACTCCACAGAAAAAACTCCACAGAAAAATATATGAATTTTATTTGCTGAAGACATGTCTCTCTCTCTCTCTCTTTCATACTTCACTGATTACAGAAGCAGCATAGCATGACTATGTTCTTAACCTACATTTTAGCTGATGTATGTGCCTATGACCTAAGTCTGTGGAGAGCCAGGCGGCTTAGCTCAGTGCTCTCTGTTACTTAAATGGGCTTACATGAGTCTGCCTGTCTGGATGAAAAACTTGTGATTCTCTGGATGAAATCATTTTCCTTAGAAGGGATTGGGACTTCTGCCATTAACTTCTCTTGACTCAGAATTTTATGCTTTTTCTATAAAAACATACAGGGAGTAGTTCTTGGGTATGCTTTAAATAACTGTTCCCCTCAGAAATGCACTTTTGCTGCTGTATGTTGCATAACATCATGCTAGGATGAGAATGAAAAATTAATTTCCATGCTGATCTCATTTTTTAAGCTTCTCTGATTTGAGACAGTACAAGTCTTCTTCTATGCGTGTAAGAAAGTATTTTAAAGACATGATCTGAATCTTAAACAGCAAATTGAAAACTGATCTGTTATCCAACACATTTTACATGAATTAAATCACTTAGAGCCAAATTGTAATCCATTCTTAATGTAGTAACCCAGTAGCTCAGATAATCCATGACCAGATCAATAAGAACAAGAAAAAAATGTAAGTCAGATTGAAAGGTTCAGAAAAAAAAATATTTAGAGAGTGATCATGCCAAGAAAAGAATGAGAGAACAACCTTTACTGTACTTTTCGAACTACAGACCTGTTTCAGTAAGACTCAGGGTAGCAGGAAAAAAACCAGTTAATAGAATTAGCGCTGGTTTTGTAAGCTAATTGGGCCAGCCTTTTCAAAGCTACATCTAAGCTTCAGGCTTGGAATTCCATTGCCTTAATGCCACTTCCCAAACCACAAAATTCACTCAGCAATAGAAGGCAAAATGAAACAAGGGTAAACTATACAGAGAGTGGATTAGGATCAAGTAGGTTTACGTTTACATCTCTTGAACTAGGCTTTAAATCACTCAGCCATTTATTATACAGGTCTTAAAGACAAGAAGTCAGCAGCACATGTCACAATATTTTGGCTTCCCTGCCCTTCTACGGCTGATTTTTATGTAGTCCTATAGTTGGTTTGAGCCTGTAAGGCACAACAGGATTGATTTCCACTTAATAAAACAGTGGCAGCTTTCACGTTCTAATTCTAAGTTAAGATACTTCTGGGAAAGAACTTTCCAAGTGATTCAAGAAGGGTGAGGCTTTTGTTCATCTTAAAACCTGCAGCCAGTACCTGGTATGCTGGAGGAAAGTTTGTACATACTCTGTGCCTTCAGTTTCCTTTGCTGACCAGTGGAAACAAATCTGACTTGTATCCTAACTCCGTAATTTTCCTGCCCTTAAAAGTGGATTTGTTCAAGAGCACAACTGCTTAAGAGAATTCTCTGATAAAGGGAAAGTTTTTCCAAGAGAAAGCTAGCAACATCTCATCAAAAAGCTATTCAATTTAAGCGTTTAGAATGTGCCAGTGAAATGAAAGAAAATTAAACAATATTGCCTTTTATGAATAAAAATTACGTTAAATATTTATTTCCAGTATTCTAAATGTCTAAAACAATTCTTATTCATAACCTATTGAAATTAATAATAATAATTAATACTGTCAGTAATAACATCCACAACTACTAGCCTAAAACGGAGGCTTGTTTAGTACAAATTGGAAAAAAAATCTATTAATTGTGGTGAAGCAAAAAATTTTCAAGAGGTTACTAGGTGGATGTACTAGCTATGACATTTTTTGATAGCTCTGAGGTGGTCTTTTCTTCTGCATAAGCCTTGACTGATCACACTTTCATACTGCTGGTATATTGTCTCAATTTTAATGGGAGCATTAACGAATCTTAGTATTCATAGCAGTGTCTGCCTTTTCTGACAGAGGATTGGGAGATAGTTTATAGATAGAGAATATCTGCCCTGATAGCAGAAGTTCTCCTGAACCAAGACAAAGAACTGAAACAGAGTAAACCTACTTAAGAGGTGACACCTATGTTGATTTAGAGCTTGAGAGGTGCAGAAAGAAGTCTATACCAAGCTTTATATGATATCTGACAATGAATCTTTCACACGCATGAAAAGTCTGTCAGTCCTAAAAGGATTTTATTAACATTAGCCCTCAAAGTTTGTGGATAGAATAATAGAAGGAAGCAATCTTATGGACATCATAAGCATGAGAAAAGATGCAGTCGACAGAGAGGAGGTACAACTTCCAAGCTAAAGCAAATTGCAACTCACAAGGACACATTAAATGAAGGTCATTACATCTAAGAATATTCCTTAATCATCCATTAACTTTCACACTATTCTTCTTCACTAAAATAAGAAAGTACTGAGCTGACAAATTGTGTATGCAAGGTGAGCAATCGTACTAAGAGTTATTCCAAACACTTCCTGGAGCCGTAATTTAAAGCAGGAAAAATTCCCCCACAAAATACTTAGAAGGAATTTATCCTAGTCTGAGTTCAACTGCAGTGCAAGGATTACAGGTTTGAGCTGGCAATGAATGTGGAAAATATGGAAATAAATGACAAAGCATTCTTAAGAATGCTAATATGTATCTAACATTACTAATAAACACCATATTACAAGGAGGGAGACAAAATTCTTCTTTCAGACCAAGTTTCCTTTTGATGCTATAAACAGGAAAACCTGAAAGAAACTACAATTGAAAATAACATAGCAGGTCATTCAATACATGATTGCAGAAAGCAACATCAGAAAATCACATTAATAAAATATTACATACTACCTTAAGCTAGCCAGATCTTCAAGAAAATCAGTCCTCAGGAATCTAGTTCAAGATCTTCCTTCTCTGATGCTTAAAAAACTTTCCCACATGGAAAAACTTTGCTTCTGGCCAACATATACCCATTTTATTTAAATGCTTTTCTCTCCTCCCTCTGATTCTTTCCTCCTTCTTCTAGTTATCTCCTTAGGACTTTGGTTTGCTTAGTGCAGAAAAAACTTTTTAAGTCTTCTCTCAGTGCCTTTTCATTGCCTCAATTATCTGCACATTTTATTTTACAACTCTTTCAGTTTCAATTCATTTTTGTTTAACACAGGTGATCAAGACTGTACAAGATACTGTAGGCAAAACTCTCTAAACAGTGTTTTGTCCAATAGCACACAGTTTCCCACCTAAAACCACCTAACATCTAAGGCCATCTACTTTTTCATAAACCCATCATATCGCCAGTTTTTAATAACACAGGAAACTACTACTATGTCAGACTTTTCTATTTCTAAGTCATTGCCAGTTGATAAATTTCCAGTTAATGGTGGAAAATCTTATTATTAATCCCTCTCCTCTTCGTAGGGCTTCATGTTTCAGTTAAATTCCATCCATTACTGTAGTCCTCAGGATCATCATATACTTACTGCATGATATGTCATTTCTCCTTTATGTTTACCTCCCTCTTAACTTCGTGTCATAAACAATTTTCATCAAGGCTTTATTTTTGTGCCAAATTCATTAAGGAAAACATTAAAGATCTGTTGCTGGACTAGCCCTTGAGGAACTCTGCTACTAATCTTCCTCTAGTCTGATACTTTCATTTTTATCACTACTTTAGAAGTATTTCTGTCTCTCTCTGCATGCCTTTTACTAAATCTCATGCGTCTCAGCCTAACAAATCATTTCTCACAGAGAATTAGGCCACTTTTTCTTTTGAAATGCTGACAAATTTACAGTATTTATTTTTTCTATAAATCCTATCATTTTAACAAATAAAAATGAGTATAGCATGACATATCATCACTAATCCATTGTTGGATTCTATTTTCATTTACCTGCATGCATTTAATTAGGTTTTCCTTTAAAATATTCTTTTAAATCTTTAATCCTATTGGTGGAAAATGGGTCACTTTAATAGTTGCCTAGATTGCTTTTTCTTTTCTTGTTTCATAGAAGTACTCTGCTAAATATTGTCCAATGTTATATAATATCATTGCAGTAGACAAAGAAAAAACATTCCTGCCAAACTTTCATGTTGAATGACTTCAGGGACTGTGGTTACCTAGTACCTAGCTAGAGTATATAAGTACCTGAGGTTTTAATTTCACTTTGTCTTGAGCCATCTAACCAGTGTTGTCTTGTGTTTACCCCCATACTCAACCTCCTTTTCTAAAACAGAGACAAAGGATTTGCCCGGTATTTAGTAATGTTTAAATTATTGTCATAATCCCATATTGACTACATGAACTTTATCTTCTTTTCTTTTTCCCTTTCCTTTTGAGAGTGAAAAAACTTTGATATTTAAATTCCTCAAATGGTGCACCATAGATTTACAACTAACATTTCTGATCTCTTTTCCATGCTTTCTGATATAGATGTATTTTTCAATGGCCATTTCTTTAAATCACTCTTTACCTCCTTTAGAGCTTTTGCAGATAATTTTTATTTCTCAAGGGATTTATAGACTGTTCTTCTTTCTGCAGCCTTCCATTAAATTGCTCACCTTATTCGTATACATTTATATTTCACACACAAAAAAGTCAGAAAATAGATCTGCACCTGGGCTTTTAAGTCCAGTTAACTTTAGTAACTAGGTCCCTTAATATTTCTAAGCTTGAGACACAAATTCTTAATTTCAGCATGAGTATTTGCTCATGCTTTTTCTAAGCTAAACCACAGTGGTTGGATGCAAATTTAACTTCTATAACAATATCTTATATATTCCTTACTATTTACCAGATATAACATGGAAAATAACATAGCATCTTGCAGGTACCAGAAATATGTGGGATGTGTCTTTATCCAATGTATTTCATCTTCAAAATACATGCAGTAAATCAATCTGTATTTTACTACACTATATTATTATTGTTAAGTTCAGAATTTTGTTTATGGACTGAGGTAACAGGATCTATTGTTAGTATTATTGAAATCTTAACAGTCTAACAGTAAATTTTGTTAGAGAAAAAGAATGCAGAACAGTTTCAATAATAAAAAATAATAACAATAATAACAATGTGGTTAAAATTGTTATGCACACTTAGTTTCTACCACTTTTTCTGATGTTATGTGTACCCTTACCCTGCTCGCCTGGTGCAGTTGTCACTAGCTTATATTGAAGTCTTAAAATCATGATGCTATCATATGTAGGAAAAGAAAAATAAAAGAACAGTCATAGCCACCTGCTAAACTGGAAAAGTAGCTGCCAAACCTAAATCAAGTGAAGTAAATCTGTAAGCAGATCAAGAGCAGTTCCGTAGGAGCAAACCCAACAAGCCTCAGTCCTGAGTCCTTGCAAACCCAAAGTTTAGAGCGTGGCCTGTTGTTAGTCATGGCAATGCTGCACTACAGGGCTACATTATGTTTATGATAACTACTGTAATATCTAGAGCTCAAAACAAACCAAACTAGGACTCCTCACTACTTGTCTCAGTTTAAGTATTTAAAAGCGCATGGAATGAATACAGGTCTTTGTGCCAGCCTACATTTATCAAAGAGCTGGAAATTCTCCTTCTGTTTGATTATTTTTTCCTATCCAAATTGGCCCCACCTAGGTATAAAAAAATAGACATTTGCCAGACTATAACAGCAGCATCCTAAATCCCCAAAATAAAATCTATTTAGGATACAAACCTGTATCTTAAAGTGAAGGCTGTGATTTGATTTAAATTTTGGAAGAGAAAAGGCAGTTTGGAACTCTCCTTTCAATCTGAGCTCTTAAGTTACTGTATTTTATTAAAGGCTACTTTGTTGCATATAAGTTAATTTAATCAATTAATCATGTCTAAACATACCCAACTTAGTAAAACACTTTTGATAGAATTATGATCTATTTAAATAGCACCATCAAAATTTCATTAAATTTTTAACCCTCATTAATTTCTCATTTTCATGTATCAGATGCTTTTTCAGCATGCTGACATTTTAGAATTGTACTTCCTATGAAGGTTCACAATACAAAACCAAATACATTCTTCTTCTCGTATTGTACAATATAGAATTAGCTGAAAAAGACTGAAAAAGTCTGTTTGGTTGACATAATTTTTAGGGGGACGTATCTGAATTTTTGTGTATTTATTTTCAATGTTCATTTTTCACACAAACATCCTCATATTCAAATATTTGAACATGATAAACATTATAGGAAAACAGATACAGTTTTGCAGAAAGAGCCAAAGTATTAAAACATTTTTATATAGCTGATAAGTGTGGAACTGTTGCATATTTCTTGTGGTTCTTCTCACAGTCTTGTTCTCTTTTTCAGTTGTTTCAGATTTAGCCATTACGTATTTTTGAATCTATGTAATGGTATTGTTTTCAGAATTTATGATATAAATTAATATATTTACACTGTTACATTCAAAACCTGATGTATGGGCAAAGAGGAAGCACACCTTATATATAAATAAAACCAAGAACTTATTGTTAATATAACTGAAATCTTAGTATCTAATCTAAATTGTTAGAGAAAAAGAAGAATGCACTTAAAATTGTTTTACACCCACATAGTTGCTAGCCCTTTTCCTGGTGTTTCCAGGCTGCCCTGGCTCCTAAGGTCTCTGGCTTCGTGGGCAGTGGCTGTGGTGACAAGGTTGTGGTGACAAGCACCTGGCATACCACAGTGGGAGGAATATGATGATGACTCTTCCTTGCTCTGTGATCCACTTGGTGCCATTTTTCCATGCTTGTAGCACCCTTTTACACCTTTGCTCTTCACTGGTCTGCAGCTCCAGGTAACAAATTAATTAGATTTCACTTTACCTTTCTCTTGTGTAAGATTATTTTTTTCCTTTCTTTGCTACCCCTAAAATCACTTCTGTCCAGCCGCAGGTCAGCATTTCTCTAACTGACTGCAGGTGAGTTGTTTATAGAGGTGGGGTCTGCAGTACAAAGTTGGCACCCTATCACCTGAGCCCCCCATGCTTGTATTCCTCTGCTCTGCATTTTATGTCTCTGCCTCTCAAGGCCTCTGCTGGCCTCTATTTCTCTACATTGTCACTGTATTAAGAGCTGCATATTCCTCATTTTGCCTTAGATAACTGCTAGTTCCTCTTAAGCACATAAAACTAGCATTGTACCACACAGAGGTAAACAAAAGTAAAACAAATTAGTCATAAGCACCTGGCCTCTTAGAGGAATTACTGTCACAGCTAAACGGTGTCACAGGTCAAGAAAATTTCAGACACAGCAAGCTGGAGTCCTTCCCAGTGTTATCACAGTGCTTATGGCCTGTTACCGGCAATGGCAATACTGTATTTGGGGCTACCAAGTCACATCACATTTCAGTAAGGTAATCACGATACTTAGTATCGTGTTTTAACATCCTCAGAAAGCTGAACTCAACTATGGGCAATTTCTTCTTCCATTTCGTTATGAAACCATTTAAATCAACATAAAATGGTATTAGATGCAAATCCTAGGATGCTGGCACAAACCAGTCGAACTATTAAAACATAATTCTAATCGCATTGACAGATGGCAGCACTTCCCGTGCACCCTTAGTGGATGGAAGTGAAACAGAAAAAAATAACTTGGCACTTAGATCTGTGTATCTACTTATTTAGCGTATTACTTTAAACATTTTTCACTGCATTTCCTCAATCTGATCAATAGGTGGTCATCAAAATGGTACAAACCACATCTGCAAAGCTCCCATCGAACTCCTGAGTGGACCTGACTCACCAGAGATGTGACTCTCCCTGACCTATTTGTGCTTCTTGGCTTTTCAGCTGCACTCCCTCTCCAAATTGTTCTGCTTCTCAGATGATGATGATACTCTGTACTTGCTGCAGATGGGCTGGGACATATATGGGTCCACTGGTGGGTAGATAGTTCTCCTATATTAAAAGCAATCCCTATTTCACCTTCCTAAGGAAAAATTCTTATTTCAGACTCCTGTTGAAGATTGTGGTTTGGTTGGTTTTTTTTTCCCCAAAGCATCTGAATACCATTAACTATAGGCTAAAATATTCTTCCTTAACAATATGAGTTCACAGAACTATGAGTTCACAGAATTAAATATTGTATAAAAACTCTAATATAATCAAACCAACATTTGGATGCCAGTAGTAGAAACAAAAATGTGAGCAATAAGCATGCGAATTTTCATCTCTCACTGCCAAAATATTCTCTCCCTTCCTCTGTCTGTCTTTTTTTTATCACCTGTTAGATGTTTCAGGTTCAGTTTGGTTGTACTGGAATACAGCCCATTGTTCAAGGCTCCACAAAAGGACTTTATAAAATGCCATGGGAATTAGAAGCATCTGCCTGGTTTGGCTGGAACTCCCTAACAAGCTTAGTTACTGTGGGAGCTAAAATAAAATGAGAAGCTGAAGCAAAAGATAATGTTAATGAGAAAACTTCTTGGCTTTTGCATAAGCAAAACAAAAATACAGCCAATTTTATACCTTTACAAGTGTACCAACAAAGTGCTAAAATGCCTCAGAAAATAAGAAGCAGTAGCTGTATATATCACCAAAGTCACTGAGAAGTACCAACCAAAATACACTTTTATTTAAACCCTAGAATTTGCTTGCAAAGCTGTCCTTGGTTTGACCTTTCATTATAAAAAATATAAAATTTTCTCTCTCCTAAGTAATTTTACCTTAATTTCAGGTTTTCAGTTTCTAAAGTTTGAAGTGAATAAATAAATAGCTGCGGTATTGGTAGGTGGCTCCATTTCAACCCCAAAGTGGACTTTTTGCTGCACTGTGGTGAGCTCTTTGTCTATTTACACATCAATATTATTAGTCTTTCTGGGGAGTGCAGATAAGGGTGCCAGAAACTTTCTGCTCTTGCAACTCTCTAAGCAGAACGAGTCTCTGCTGAGAGGACTCCTTCCTTCTTTCTGTCCTTTCAGCTGTGTTCTGAAGTGTAGTCTTGTGTGTTTACAGTAAGGCAGGTTACCTTTGAGGTTTGCAAATGTGGAATTAGTCTATGATGTAGACCTGAGGGACACAGTCTATCCTGTTTCTTAAGGAAGAAACAGACAAAATTCATATTGGTCATTGATGTGAAGATACCATCCAGCTTACAGATCAAAATGAGTTACAGTCCCAAGGAAACAGGTTAATTAAGACTTTTATTCTAACTTTCTTGTAGCAAAAATTGCGATGAGAAATTCTGGTAATTTTAATGATGGGTTTGTTGGGAATTTTAGGAGATAATATTTTCACACAATGTCTGCCCATGAATGACTACAAGCCTTGACTTTGCTCAGTCGTAAAAAACCACTCTGATTCCAGGAAGTGGAATATTTTTTACTCATTATTTTATGGATTTTCATATCTCTGAAATATCTCATTGGTAGAGAAGGATGAAGATAGGTAGAACAAAAGACAGAAATATAGCAGTGTCACTTGAAATCAGATTTGAATTTCCATTACTCCTGTAACCTATCAGCATTAAGAACAGCAGCATAAACCTGTAACCAGTAGGATCAACGACAGCATAAGTGTTCAAATGAGAAAGAAGTCTGCTGCATCAAGGGTGCTTCTAGCCACAGGTTTCATCTGCATGCTCTACAGATCCTAATTTACACATTAAATCATGAACTTTAATATATCTCATTCATAAGATTTATTATTGTTAAAGACAACTTTAAATACTGATTTTATCTGATCTCCCTCGAATCTCCCTTGATCTCGGTCACTCTGTATAACAAAACATTTCACTGGTCAGTTAGATAGTGATGTGTGATTGACATGTTCAATGAAGTTGGGAAGAAAAAAATTGGGTATGTGAATGCCAGAGCCCCATCTGGCATAGCCCCTAGGACATGGCAGGACAAGAGACATGGGCATTAGTACTGGAGAGAAGAGAGATGGACCTTTCTTCAGGAAATGCAAGGACTAACGCTTCTTAGCTAGCTAGTTCATATTTATTCTAGCATTTATTACAGTGTTTACAACACTTTCGTGCATTCTTTTACTTGTCTCCTCTAAAGGAAAAAAAAAACCCAGGCTTGCTATACCCACTTATAGGAAAGGTCTTCATGGTCTTTTCAGCCTTCTCAGGACCATTTAGTTCATATAGACACATTTCTGATGAGCACTCAGACCACAAATGCAATGCAAACAGGGCAGTGCTGTTGATCTCTGATATGATGATATTTTATTCTTAACACAACTTTGTTTGCATTTTTCCAACTAGTAGCACATGCAGCAGAAGTGAGATTTCTTCATTTTCCCAGATCCCTTTTGAAATGTGACAGATACTATTACATTCTGAAGCATAAAAGCCCCTTTATTTTTTCCCCTGCTGTGAGAGATATTTAGAATTCATTGATACTGAATCTCATTGTTATCCTGTAATCTTTGCATATGTCTTACATGGATCTCTAAAATTCCTAGTTGTCTCTGGTTCCAGACTAATCACGAGTCACCTTCATTTCTCTGCAAGTGTCTCTGCACTTCCTCTTTAAAGTACTTAATGAATATACAAACCAACACGTCCCTTATTGAAGAACTTACTGATATACTTCTGGTAACTTTTGCCTTGATGAAAATCAAACATTAACCCAATTTTACATTTTCTGCCTACTAGGCCAGTTTGCTTCCTGCTTTATTACATCTTACAAGGTTCAGGGAAGGTGCAGTAAATAAGAAAAATAAACAAAACTATCAGCTGGTTCTCTATTATTCTGGACTTATTGCTGCAAGAGATTAGTAACATGTTTT
>NW_010417942.1:105315-117456 GCF_000710305.1 Buceros rhinoceros silvestris | reverse complement strand
CCCTACAGAGCTGCAAACAGCCTACATTTTGCTACAGAAATATGGAAGCATCACCAGTTGATAATCCTCAGTGGGGTCTGGTTTGACTGGCCTGTTGGGGAGCAGAGGGACCAACTCCGTGATCGGTTGCCTACCATGCAAATGCCGATAAAGACCACTGATGTAAGACATACACAAGGCAGACTGTAATCGCTGCTTTGCCTTGGTAACACAGCTTAACTCTCAGCAGTGACTTTGTGGGCACTTAGAACAATCTTTAAGAAGAAATGTCAAACACTTTAATTAGTGTTTTATTCAACCAGGCTATCATCTCCTTAGATCTTTGCTCTTTTCCAGCTTTACTCAGACTTTGCACGCTTTTCTGAAGGAAGTGAAACTGCAGCTTGACTAGAACACAACAACTTTAACCCTGGGCTGTTGCTTATAGCAAACGACATTTGCCATGAGTTCTGTAACTAAAAATTGTGAGAGATGGAGATGAATCCAGCCTCTGTTCAATCAGCGGCTCCTGTGGTAACAAAGGAATGTGAAGGGCTCCTTAAAATGGCAAGTAATAAACACAAAAAGTGGCTTTAAACATGGAAGGCATCTTATCAAATAATTTCACCTTTAGACTATTTTCACAGAACAGCTGCTGTAAGAAGGAATCATATGAGCTTAGTCTAGTCAAAACCTCAACAGATGCGATTTATAGTCATAGCCCTTCTGACAGACTGAGTGAAGAGGAAGGAAAAATCAGAAGTGAGCAGCCTTTGCTGAGTGCTCTGTACATCCAAGAATAAGTCCTCTGATCTCACCAGCAACCAGATGCTGAAATTGTACAGCCTGAATGGGATCACAGGCCATTCAAAGTTTCCTGTTGTCACATATCACAATGAAATGAAATGGTAGTTTTCCCGGATGTTTTTTTAAGTCAAGGAACAGGTTCCTTTACTGTCAGTTGGAGGGCGACTGTATTCATACAGAGCACATTTACCTTGTCATGTATTCTACTCCCAATTCTGCACTTGCATCTTGCCCCTTCACCTTCACCCCACTATCAGCACCCTCTACATGTTTGGGCACATTTAGATTTTACATTGCTGCTTTCCAGCTGTCCTCCTGAGTGAGGAAACTTGCATGTAGTGAAGACACTAGAGACACTCCAGTTACCTCCACGGGTAATACGTGGAGGTAGTATAGGTAGTATAACCTATATAAGGATTGGTAATATGGATATAACACTGCCAGACCACGCTCTCTTTTACCTGCCTGGAGGCTTTCAAAGCTATCTAGCAAACTACAGGCTTTCTTCAGCAGTCTTGTCATGCTCAGTACTGGCAAGTTACCGTGAAAGGCCATTGTTGGTGATCTGTGAAACAGCCTATCCATTCCTTGGTTAAATCCACATCTGTCATATCAGTTTTTTTCAGATGTTTGTACATTTATAGTTACCTATACAGCCAATCCAATATAACTCATGTCCTTTTGAAGATTTGCAAAGAACATACAAATTGTTATTTAGTGTTCAGAAAACTTTCTGTGCTTTCACTGCACAGGAAACATACATAAGAGGTGTCATGCTAACTGTGAACTAGTATTGATTCAAATGAAAAAGCTGAAGGTTGTTCGTTTCAGGCCTTGGCTCAGAAATGACTTTTCATGTTTCCCTGTATTACTGCAATCTGGCGAGACAAGCCTCTTCTTATTCTCCACAGGAAGAATCCCCTCTGCTGGTTCTTCTCATGCTCAGCCTTCTCAAACTGCAGGGTCACAAGAGCTCATGGTGGCACTGCAGTCACCCACTTCCAAGAAATTCACTCAGCAGTCCTCACCACTATCTGACAAGTTCTTCATTTCACAGATTTACATCCCCAGTTTGATAGTGGTTGCTCTAATGATGGATGAAACAGGAAAAGAGGACTCCCAACCAGCAACAGAATAATGAAACAACACTTTCTTCATGCAAGGCAGGTTTCAGATACTCACTGAGCCAGGGAATAATAACACGACAAAGACTTGCATTTACCCTCCAGCACTAAACACCTTTCTTGTGTCACATGAACCTGTTCTTTCCCTCTCCTAGATGCCTTGGTATGGCTTGATCTCTTCTTTTCCCCTGCACCGTCCTAGCAACACATCCATCCTTTCAGCATCAAGAGTATACTTCTCCCAGTAAAGATATTCGGATGTAATTCATGGCTGTAATTCATGCCTTATCTTTCCCTCCAGTAGGAAACACGGAAGGACTTTAGGATCTTGGAGGACTTTAGGACTCAAAGGAGCAGTGAAAGAGACATTTGCATGTATCTGGTTTTGCCATTATAGGGAATGAGTTGTAATAGTTGGATAATTTGGATTATGAGTGTTATTATCAGTGAAACTACACTTATAATAATTTATCGATAAGACCATCAAGACCTTAACTGGACTAACAATAAATTCTTGGCTTTATATATAAGGTGTGTTTCTGTAGACCAGCTAAATTGCATGCCATGTGTTGTCTGGAGCCCATTCCTGTGGACTGGCTGTTAAAATACAGCTTCCACAATGTGTGGAGAATACAGGTAGCCTAAGCTGTAATTTGCAGTGCAACAACGAGCTCCTTGCCATCTGCAGATTGCCCCAAGTATATCTATACTGTGCAAGACACAAAGAAACATCCTCACCATTCCTTGGCAAGGTCAGCTGAGGACATCCCCACACTTTATTTACACCCACTGAAGCACTCTATGAGCTAACACAGAAACTCTCATTAAAATGTTACACTCAGTATGCAGACTGAACTTGTTGTACCAGCAATTGAGACAGGGTGAATGCTGCATGGGTGAAAGAAGAGAAGGCAGAGTAGACACAAATGCTCTGTATTATCAGAAGGTTATGCATTGTTTTCAGGTTCAGCTTTGAAAACAGTGATTTGCAGTAATCCAGCTAAACACATTCCCCTAGTCCCAACACAAAGCACAATAAACAACTGCTTTCAAAAGAATTCAAGTCTCAAAAGTGAGAGGAGAAAGAGACTCTACATCATCTACTAATGACTATTGTTACAGATTTTACTTTACTCAGACAATTGGCTGATGGATGGCATTATACAGCTCTTACAATTCTAAAGGGGATTGCAGAGGGCTATCTCTTAGAATAGCAGCAGTTTATTGTGGAGAAAAGGTCCTGAAAATGGAGACAAAAGGGAGACTTTTAATCAGAACACTAATGTGGGCTGTCTGTGATGAAGCTCTTATCATCCCACCACAAGCAGTCTATGCCACTCAAAGACAGATTCTGTACAATGGTGGTAGAAGCTTTTAAATCATTATTTGCACTTTAAACACAGGGAGATATTTGATTGCTTCACAAAACACTACTCAGAAAGGAAAATAACTAGAAAGATGAGTTATGACCTTTTTTTTTTCCCCTGGACGCTGGTGTCTGTGCTTATTTCATACTAAAAGCAAATCCAGTAGTTCAGGCCCAGTTAATTTAAGTGCTGTCTGCAAGAAGCCTTCTAATTAGTGACAGTTTCATCAGTTTCATTGTTCCATTGACATGGATATATCTCTATAATGAAAAATAATAACATGAAAGGAAAATGACTGATGTGGTAGGTGGGCTAATCCCATAATGGACTTTGACTATCAAGACAAAAATCCCCATGCAGATAAGCAGGGGTCAGCTCAAGGGGAACATAACTGCCTACGGTGATACTCAAAGCTGAAGAAATACTTAACAGCTCTGCTTGAAGTATAGGGCTAGCAAGTTTCCACTGACACTTTCTGAATTAGATTCATCACATTAAGGAAGACAATATTGTAGCTTTAATGTAGAATGTAATAATTGGTAGCTATTAAAACAAGATGCCAGAAAATTACATTTTGGCATAGCAGGTACTTCATCTTCATTCTTCTGGTCGCTTTCAGGTGGAGGAAAATCTACTGTCATGGACTTTTTGGTACTCCAAAACACTATGGAAGGCCAAAGGATTCCAAGCTGAAGATCACACAATTTCTTAGTCAGAAACCTTCACTGAAAGTTGTGTTACAGAGTAAGTATTCAAGCTGCTGCATCAATTTTATTATTATCACATCAGGACTTCAAGCTATTCTACACACAGGGGCTGATTTTGGCTATGCAGCAGAAAAGCTGAATGATGCTTGGGGTTTCTTTATTTATTTATTCATTTCATTTCAGTTGACTGGAAGAGAAATGTAATATTTGTGATTAACTGAAGAATTCTGCTTGTATTGTTCTGACAACTTGCAAAACAATTTTGTACATCACTTGAATAATAAGGAACAATGTTGAATCCAGTTGAACTCCAAAGGTGACATTGGCAATTCTGTGCAAAACTGAAAAGCGATCCAAGGTTTTTTGCATGTAGTAACGTGCCAGTCAGGACAGTTATTTCATGCAAATGGAAGTGCACAGGGCCTATGAAAGTAACATCTAATGCACTGATGTATAAACAAAATTAATTATCCCCACAAAATATCCCAAATAATCCTAAAGCAAAATATTATTTAATGGGCTTATTTACCTCGCACAAAGCAGTTACTTTTAGTAACAACATTCAATTTCTTCTTGAAAGAATCATGAAAATGAGGATTTAGTTGCATAACTGCAAGCTTCCTGATTACTTACAGGCAGAATGTATCACTGTAAAACTGTGATTTTTTTCCATGTTAAAAAGTAAAAAAAAAGAAAAATTGTGGAATCTGAGCTTGAGTTCTTTTCAAAATCGTTAATTGTCTTTCAAGAATAATAAACAACATTGTTTTGTATGAAATAGCAAAAAAATTACTTTCTAATGTTGGCATCTTGAGAGCTTTTGAAAACAGTAAATACTCTTAAATGCATCAAAGTTATTGCAAGTGTTCAGAAAGGCAGAGTTTTGCATAACACTCATTTTTCCTGTATTCACTGTCATAACAACAAAAATGAAACTACTTGAAAAGGTTGACACAATATAAGAAATATTCAAATGTTTACAGAGAATGGTTCCATTCACTCTAAATTTGTTTTTAATATCACTCTATTTCAAGAACGGATTGAATTTTAATGCAAACAGAGCCAATCTATGAGTGTATCTAGGCTTTCTTTCCCTTTAGTTTTTATTTCAGATACTACGCTTTGAATGATTACGTTGTCTTACATGTGAAGTGGAAATTTAGATATACTTTTTCTGTTTAGATGTTATTTTAAGTGCCATTCCCTTCTGCTAAGTTAATAAAACATCTGAGAATGTGAAAAGCATAATTACAATGGGTTTGTGTCATTGTATAAATATTCCAAGAAGCAGTGCTGCATATTTATATCAGTATTAATAGCAAGATCATATGGATGGGCTCACACAAGGATGTGCTCACTAGAAAAGAAAGTAGAACAGAGAGGTATAGTTCACGTACAAATCACATACATTTGAGAGGTGCTAGCTCTAAGCTTCTAGTGTAGTAGAAGATCTGGATAATCTTCTTCCCTAGTCATATAACACCAGAGGATTTCTGTCTCTGAAGCTCACTGTCTTCTTCAGGATTTCCAAGAGGCAGAAGAGCCTTGGAAAAATTACCTTTTGAGTACAAAGGTCAACAAAATAATTTTGTTGGGTGAAAGACTGAACACAGACAAATATTGAGCACTTATACCAAAGCATACTGTAATTCTCCCTCCTCATCTTTCAAGTGCCTTACTCACCATGCTACCACCTTCCATTCCCATCCCTGATGATATATGCTCTTTGCTGATGACCATCCAAAGCATATCACTTCCCTTTTACTTCACAAATACAGAATAAGGGTAACATTTTCAAATACAATGCCCTTCCTATATATGGAGTACTAACCCAAAACTATGGACAAGGTTTTAAGAATATTTCACTTATTTAGGTGGACGTTAGTCTCCCTAGGTTAAAACGAGGAGACTCCTGACTTGAGTTAGATTTGACAAAGTTATGGAAAATACTGTCAGGAAAAAATATCAGAAGAAATAACTAACTTGTGTTCTTGTGTGTGTTTATAGGTATGTACGCATGCAAGTATGCATGAATGTGAGTATATATGCCCTAGGATAAGTATTTCCATTCATATCCATATATATTTCCCATTTATAATTTCTATGTTATTTCTAAAGTTCTTCAAAAGAAATATATTTTTTTTGATGGTAAGATGTAATACAGTTTAACATAATCCTGCTGGCAGACAGAAAATCATCAAACCTTTGTGACTTCTGTCATTTATAGAATCTTTCAGAATAACAAGGGGAATAGATATATGACAACAACCTGAAAGGCACTAAAAAAATGAACCAATTAAAATTTCTGCAAAGAAGTGAAAGCAATTATTATCCCAAATCCATTGCTCTTTTTAGTTTGTTCACAATTTTTTTAATCATGTAGATTTAAAACATATATTCTTCCTTTCTTTTTTGGGGGTGATGGGAAGAGGGAAGGGGGTTTGGTTATTGTTTTGGTATTTTGGGGGTTTTTTTAATTGTCATTTATTGTTGCTTGCAACAGTGGTTTGTGCATTAGGCACTTACTACATTTTAAATTCCACCCACATGTTCTCTTGCATTTCTAAGTACATGAGTCTCATGATTCTGCCACTGGGAAATGTTTAGTTTAATTTAAAAAAAAAAAAAAGCTATTAGTTGAGCCTTGTACTTAAGGGGAGCTTCTGTCAGATCCTTTGACTTGGAGGAATTGGATTGCAAAATGCCTTCCAGCTTTTTATATGAGTTTAGTTCTATCGTTTCTCACTAATAATCAACTCAATTTACACTTAATGAATATAAGTAGAGGTATTTATACATTTATCACATCTGAAAGCATGTAGGACAGCTATAGCATCATTTTTCTGTCGTTGTTTTTTGAGAAACAGACATAAATTTAAAAAGTCTTCAGATTTGGGGACCTCTAAGTTCTCGTGCAGTGCTTGAAGGTCTTTATCACAGCTTTATCATTAGTGGCTCTTCTCCTCTTTGAAAGACACTTAGAATACACACAAGCTATCATAAACGATCGCTTCTTCCTCCACAATACTACTTTATAACATTCTGATGTCCTACCACCCAGCTGTGCTGTGGTACTACAACTTATGTGGTGTCACCTTTTATTTAGTGGCATTACTTAAGTTTCCATCACAATTTTTTGAATCTTGTAATACGCACTTTAAAATATTATCTTAAACTCTCTGCCCACATTACTTCCATGATTAAATCTTGCTACACAGTCTTGCTTCCTTACAAACTCCATTTTAGCCAAAGGAGCCAGCAGAGACCTGTCTTCAGAAAAAAGTAGTTTCACAGATTTTATAGTGTAATATCCAGCTTTCCTTTTCATTCACTTTCATTTACAGTGATTGTTACAAAAGCAACCCATGCTGTGTACCTCCTCCTTAACACTTAATTTAGAGAACAAAATAAGATGAACAAAAGCAAAGGAAACACAAACTTCCCACTCTCCTCTGGCTCTCAGAGGACCTTTTCTATGTTCTTTTTCATGATTTTCCTTTTATTCCTATCCTGTACAGTGAGAACACAGTCCCAGCACTTAACCATGACTTCCAGGCATGCTTACCTATACTATGGGCTTTGGAACATGATGTTCTTCTAGCTAGACTTTCATGAGCTTTTTGGGGAGGGAAGAGACAAGACAAGTAGAATTAATTTTTTTCTTAAGGTATTTATTTTTCTATATTTATATACTAGGTCATGTACTGTTAGAGTATCTTTATTCTTTAAAAGAAAGCAAAATATTAATAATCGACAAGAGTGTTCGAATTGGTCACTTCAATGCATTTCTTCACCCAGATAGAATGATAGTGAGTAGGGAAATCATGGAGACATTAAATTATTTTTGGATACTCTTATCTCCACTAATTCTGCCATAGCAGGTAGAATTATTCCCCTACCCATAAAGAATTATGGAATTAAAAATACATATGTATTAACCATAAATACTGCCTCTTCTCACTAGTTAAGTAAAAAACTGCACAGACAATATGGCAAAGCTATTAGAAACTTGAAGGGATGTATGGATCTCCATATATTCCTACAGGAATGGTAACATCATAAACTTGTTACCTGTTTATTGTGGCTCAAGTGAAGTGACCCAGCACATAACATTCAGCAAAGTTAAGAGTAGTTGTACTTTTAAGAATGATATTCCCTGCTAAAATACTCCTCTAATAGTAGTCACACTAGCTAAGAGGGTAAAACTTCCCCGTGTAACTAATAAAAAAGTGGGAGTAAGGACAGTTACAAAAGGTTTTGCTATTAACTGTTTCATATTTCTTGTACATCTTTCTTAATCTTGTGGAAGGAGACACTAAACCAAACCCAAAATCCACCAAAAAACATTATTTTGAAGTTGGGCTTCAGCATACTGTTTAATGAAAAAAGGCCACATTTATGTTCCCTCATTTGCCTTTACAGAGTGATATGAAAAATCTTTTTACATAACTTATCTATTAAGATTTCAGTTTTACTGAACTGTAACAGAGCTTAACAGTGGCATGGGACTTTAGCAGGTCTGGATATAAACAACTGTTTGGCTCTCTCCAAAGAGCAAGAGAGTTGAGAGAGTTTGGGTAGTTTTTAGAGAGCCGTAATTGTTCAGACTGGAGAAGAGAAGGCTCTGGGGATACATTATTGAGGCCTTTTAATACTTAGAAGGAGCTTAGAAGAAAGATGGAGATGGTCTTTTTACCAAGAACTGTATCAATAGGACAAGGAGTAACGGTTTTAAACTAAAAGTGGGAACATTCAGACTGGATAAAAAGATGAGGGTGGTGAAACACTGAAAACAATTGCCCAGAGAGCTGGTAGATCACCCATCCCTGAAAACATTGATGGTAAGGTTGGACGGGGCTCTGAGCAACCTGATCTAGTTGATAATGTCCCTGCTCACTGCGGGAAGGTGGGTTGGACTAGATGGCCTTTAAAGGTCTCTTCCCAAACAATTCTTTGATTCTAAGAGTAAACCCTAGTTACTCCAAATTTATGAGCTCCCGAGTCATTCAAAGGCTGCCTGAAACATTTCCAGTGAGGTTAATCTCTCACCTGTCCCGTATCCCAGACTGTTGCCAAGCCAGAAACATTATGGGCTTTTTGCACTACATCTCTGACTAAGGAGCGGGAAACTGTATTCACCCTGGGCAGAAGAAAGGTAGTAGATTACCTGTTTTAGCTGAGGCTGTCTTGAAGAAAAGGGATTTGTTTCCTATTTGCCCATATTAGTAGCTTGGGGAAAAACAGGGATTCGATCTGAAACCTGCTACACGTAACCAATGTAGAGCATGGTTCGGGTAGATAAACACAGGCATTTGGTATCACTTCAGATGCCCTGTTGTTTCTGCCCGGAGCCTACCTGATGTCTGCGTTCAAGCAGAACAGAAAAATATGGAGAAAGGCACGAATAATATAATATACCTCTAATGCTATCTTCCAATTACAAGGAATGAAGTAACAGAAAATCTGAAGAGGAAAAAAAAAAAAAAGAATAAGAGACCGTGTTCCTTGTTGTTTGGATCTTCCAGGATCTCTTCCTCCCACCACATTTTGTTCAGATTAGACTCTGCAATTAGACTCTTGTAATTCTCAAAAAAAAAAGCAATTCTGGACAGAATAATTAAACCTAATGTCAAAATATATACCAGCTTTTATACTGTGTAAAATATAATAAAAATTATATCATAGACTCCAAACCCGGGCAGATGGAGTTCGTTTAGCCCTGTAAGGCATCCATCATCTAAGAGAAGGATACTCTAACCAAACCTACGACCCGAGGACTTCGCTGTCACCGTCCAAGCTCGCTAGGCCCTGGCAGATGAACCTCAGGTGTAAAGGGTGGAGCCAGTTTCACGCACGCTGCGGCTCACCTTAAATATCCACCGCGCAGGCTTGAAGGGTGCACTCATCGCTTGCGGTGAGCGTGGGAAAAGCCCTTCCCAGATCTTCGTTTGGGAAGCCAAGCTATGATGATGATGATGATATATTATAGACTATGCAATAAAATATATGATCAGGAAAATGCAAGCATGATCATAAAAGTCAGTTACAGGCAGAGCACGTCACAGGTTGCTGACTTGCACTGTGAAGATCCTATCACACTGACTAGCATGAACTTCCTTCAAGACACCTTGAGTTCAAGGACTCTTCATTGTACGGGATGTGGGCTTCAAGAAGATTCCTCTGCCTCTCACTTCCCTCTTGTGGAATGTATATCTTTCAACCATAAAATGTTATTTCATTATCACTGGTTCCTATCAACACGCCTAGGATTTCTCATGGTGCATACACAAACAAAAGCCCAAACACAGCTTTTGTTATTTTCATTCTACTTTTGTATTGACTTACTCAGAAAACATACAAATGCAGCAGGTATATAAGAAGTAATTAAATGGCAGAACCCTAGCTGAACTTCACTCCCAAGGGCTTAGTTCAGTGTCTGAAAATATTTTATTCCACTCCAAAGAAGAACTACTGTGCTAATCCCCCTGGAATGCAGCATTTATTACTTACCTGGCAGGTGTGAAGTGTTGCATGCTAAACCGATTATCTTCCCCTCCTTCTCTCCACCTCCCGCTTTGTTCAGGCAAAGCAGAAGAAGAGAAGGAGGAGATAATCCTCTTCAAATGGAGCATTTATTACCTTCGATGCAGGCATGAAGTGCCGCTTGTGGAGGGGAGGAAACACAGAAGAGTCAGCTTATACAAGTGTTAAACCTCATGGTAAACAAATTAAAGCTTCATACTAACCTGACCACTGCTTTGTACTGTTTTTCAGGACTTTTTACAGTTCTTTACAATAGTTAGAATTTCCAATACTCAGGCCACATCCTTATTATTGGTTTATTGGTATTGGGACTTTTGTATATACAGATACAATCAGTTGCAGTGGTTGTAAAGCAAAGTTATGAGGTTTTCTTGTTGGTTTTTGTTTGAGTTTTTTTGTCATTTCCTTAGGATTATTTGGTGTTTTGGGTTTTTTTTTTCCTAACTAACTTTTAGATTTAGGTGTGCCAAAAAGTTCTGTCTAACTCTTGGCAGAGATTTGGGTTGGATAGATTTTCTCAGTTCAAGTGCATCAATTCTTCTTTCAGTTTCACAGACACTGCCTTTGTGAGCAATTCTCCATGTTGTGTTTGTGACATTTCTGAGCATATTCCCAACCCTTATTAAGTCTGTTTATTAAGAAGAGCAGAATGAAAAACAAATTTGTCACTAAAGATGCAAAGTAAAACTTTAACAAAAAAAAAATCAAGCTTTGTTTCTCTAAAGATAGTTTTCTGCAGAGGCATTATGATTTAGTAGATCTATAATATATTACACAGCCACATAACAACTGGCACACAGAGTAAACCTCACCCCATTTTGGTTCTCGAGTGTATTTGTCGTGGTTTAACCCCAGCCAGCAACTAAGAACCATGCAGCCACTTACACAATCCTCCCTGCTCCCAGTAGGATGGGGAAAAGAATTAAAAAAAACAACCAAACAAAAACCTTGTGGGTTGAGGAAAGAACACCTTAAAACATTTCAATAACTAAACTAAAATAATAACAGTAGTAACATATAATAATAGTAATGAAAAGGGAATACAACAAAAACAGAGACAAACAGAACCCAAGAAAAGTGATGCGCAATGCAATTGCTCACCACCTGCTGACCAATGCCCAAACAATGATCTACCCACCCCCAGCCAACCCTCCTCAGTTTATATACTGAACATGACATCCTATGATACAGAATTTCTCTTTGGCCAGTTTGAGCCAGCTGTCCTTGCCATGCTTCCCACTAGCTTCTTGTGCACCTGCTCATTGTCAGAGCACGGGAGACTGAAAAATCTTTAACTTAGGATAAGCGCTACTTAGCAACAACTAAAAGATCAGTGTGTTATCAACATTATTCTCACTCTAAATCCAAAATAGCGCAGAGAACCAGCTCCTAGAAAGAAAATTAACTCTATCCCTGCCAAAATAAGGACAGTAGCCAAGTTACCAAATCATATATTCAGATAAGCTTCATCAAATTCAGGGCATGCACCCAGCAATGGAAGTTTGTGGCTTTCATGGCTGTGTAGAAAATGACAGAATTTTCCAACTTGTTTTGTTTTCTAGAGCATATCAGAAGTTTTGGCTTGTTTCATCCAAAGCACAGAAGCAAGGAAAG
>NW_010417942.1:99213-105204 GCF_000710305.1 Buceros rhinoceros silvestris | reverse complement strand
GTGAGCCAGGAAATAAATATTGAAGTCTAAATCTGTCACAGATATGTTCTTCTACAAAAGCTTAACTCTTACAGCTGTTTTTCATTCTCGTGCTTTAGGTGAGTTTAAACAATACCTGACTACACTTTTCTGGCTACAGCTTGTTTAACAGTTTGTTACCCTCAACCCTGGTGCAGCTAATTGCCACATATCTCCAGTGGTGAGTCCTTTCTTCATTTCAGTTGAAATCAGGTGGGTCAGTGCTGGGCCATGGCAGTCTGAGTCATCCTAAATCAGCCTTACTTGTGCCTCTACTCTGGATCCACCATGTGGTTCTCCCCACCCTGGTGTCAGCACTGATTCTACTCTGCTTATTCTGAACCAGTTTGGTTTGACATAACTTAAAACATAGGAAAATGGTATCACATAAGGGTGAGTACCAACACAAGGGACAGAGGACACCTACGTAGCCACAGGACAAGAGACAGCAAGAGACACTAGTGGCTCCAATTTAGGTTGGTCTGCTTTTGTTTTTGACTTAAGCACATTTGGCTGAAATGGAGCAATCAGTAGAGTCTTAGTCAACAGATTAAGCAACTGAGCAATTTCCTGCAGGAACAGAGCACTAAAACAGTGAGGGAAGTAGTGGCTGTAGACACAGTAACCTCTGGAACTGGGAGAGACGTGCAGCAAGCCTGCCTTCTTTCTTGGAGCAGACAAATGAAAATTACAACACCAAAGACTATAGTTCGCAATTGTAATATTTCTATCCAGACATGGGGAATATAGAGAAAAGTAATTGGTATGTAAGAAAGTATTCTAATAAAATGTGTTCCTTGAAGCAAAGAGGTTGATAATTTTGTGGAAGCAACTTTGAGGAATGTAGCTCTGGCTATTTCTTTGTAGCTTCATGTAATTTCTCAATTTCATTGAAACCTAAAATTTCCTACAATGTATTTGGCATATCTGTACTGTCAGAATAAGTCTTCAAGGGAAAAGATAGCACTCTGCATGTTTTCATGCAAACTGAGCTGCAGGAGCAGATTTGCCAATTAGGAAATCAGTACAGAATCTGATGTACACTTAACCTAGACTTCATTGCAGAAAGCTTTAAGGAGAAAGTCCCAACATGTCTACTCCTATTTTTAACTGTCATTCAGATCTATAAAATGCAAACAGCACAGCAGGTGCTTCCAAAGTAAGAAGAAAGGAAATTGCCTCACAGACAATATTTCCTTGTACTTATGCCAGTTGGCAATGTAGATGCTTGGTTAGGTTGACATTGATTAAATCACTTTCTTGTGCAGAATATTTTGTACTTTCCAATCTTTCTTAGCACAGTGAAAACTTTTGTGTGTGACTTGCTTCTATTATTCTTCCTTTTGAGAGAATTTCCAATTCTTTTGCAACACTACCAGCTTTTCAGGATTCATGTAGAGATTCAATAACTATGCTTGCTTTTATTTTCAGCCATTGACAACATGCTGCAGAAGCGAATAGACCATAACTAGCAAGCCTAGTATTGAAGTGCCTAAAACACCCACTTTGTTCCAGGAATGCTGTTACTCTCTCTCAGAGCAGTCTTTTTATTCAATTCTGAGAAAAAGACCCTCCAAACTAATTTAGTGTTTGCACTTATGTGGTCTATACAATACAGAATGTTGTTGAGGAAAATGCAGTGTGCCTCTTTGACGAACCAGAACATTGCATGGTTAATGCTAAGATTAGATTAGGATATATGCAATCGCATTCCTAATGCAAATACACATCTAGATTATCTGTATAGGGCATTTAACACCGTACTTTGCTGAGTTGTAGGATCTGCTTAAATGACAAGGTAATTCAGTGGTGAGAGGATACTGTTTGAATTCTGCTCTTTTTTTTATTATTATTCTTCAAAGGGCCTGGTATTGTACTGGCGAATGCTGGGTAACTGAGCTAAGGCTCATTATGCCTTCAGTAGATATTTAGTGAATCTATATATTTCATTAATGTATTATTTGCTGTTTTCTTCACTCACTATTCTCCTGCTAATACATTTGTCAGGCAGTAAAGGAACAGAAATACCATAAGATCAGTTAAACCTAACAGCCAATGTAAACAATCTGTCATCTCTGTACAACACATCCACAGAATTCAGAAGATGCTTATGAATGCTAAGTATGTTCACAGCCACTTGGCATGCCTCATAGATGTTTCTCAAACTAATGAAAAAACAACATTTGTCAAATTTCTCTTTAATGAATAGTATTCAGTTTGTAATTGTTTCTTCTCCAGCCTGTATTATTTTTCTTACCTGTCAAGACAAAAGAAAATCACAATAGGATGTGAAGCAAGGATTTGAGGATGTGAGAGGGTCTTTGCATAACCGTATTTAACAACAATGTTTGTAGGTAATTTTGTATTCATTTGCAGGTGACATGTGATGTCTCTATGGACCAAAGTATCTTTTATTTGGTGTTTTGGTTGGCAAGTCAGTATACCAACTACACTCTGAAAAGCAGAGTGACTTACATCGGTGCTATGCAGACTTTAGTGACTCCTAGGCATACAAGATTTTTTTAAAAATCCAGTATAGTTATCAGATTACTAGTGTGTAGCTTGCACTGAGCTCATTTACTTCTAAATAGCCTGTCTTTTGTGTTTTTCTGACATAAAAAATTGCCTTAGCAACAAGATAAGTTGTCTCTGAGCATTCTTAATGAGCTTGCCACCACAACTTTAGGATCTTGAACACTATTGCTCCTCTCTTACAATCAGTTTCCAGCACCATAGGATCCACCATATTTTGCAGAAGATTCTGGTAAAGACTTAGATGTGATTGACTGTACGATGTGGTTGGTATATACTACGGGAAATGTGCTAAATGGGGTGATGAGAATGAAAAGATCTGGAGTTCTTTTTCTTTCCTATTTTCTTAGCTATTTCTTTCCTTTTTTCGTACCTGTTTTCTTGGCTTATTGCTACCTATTATCTGTTGAAAAAGAAAAATGTTGAGAACAGAGATGGGCAAATAACCTTAATCTATTACCAGAGTGCAGATGGTTTCCTTCTCTTTAGTTTAAAAGACTAGTTACTAATTCAGGTTTTTTAAGGTGTGTTACAAAGACTGGCTTTTTTCACCAAAAATACATTAAAATGTAAATATTCTACAGTATTTTTTCACATGATTTCCACAGAAAAAAAAGTCTGTGTTTGGCTTGATTTCTCATACAAAATATTGAATCAATAATCAACCATGCATTTGGTGCTCATTCTATCTAGTTGTTCTTTATTGTTATTTCAGTACAGAAGAAAAACATCTCTGCTTCATGGCAGGGGGGTTTTTCTGTCTCTAAGTGTTTATATATGCTGAGAAACAGCTAAAGGGAAAGTAAATCCTTAGTCATCTTGATGCCTCAGAAGCACCGGCAATGAAAATGAATGGCCTGCAACTGGATTGCTGCAGTGAAAAGCAGCTGAATACAACTAGACCAGACAGTTTATGGAGACTGGAGCTTTCATGTCATCATCCATAAAAGCATCACAGTACAACATGCACCTAGAGAGATGTAAAATTAAAAAAAGTATCTGTTCATGCCCTATGTGACCCATTGGGCAATATGGTTTCTTTACCTCTTTCAGTATATGAAAACACAGTATTTTTTAATACAGCCATACTCAGCTACCCATCATGTTCATGACAAGTATGACAGTTAGCAATTCAACAGCGGCAAAGCAATTTTCCTGTAGGAATCAACATAACGGGGTGGGAGGGATGGGAAAGGGAAGGCACAGTTTGAATGGTTTAAAGAACAGATGCAGGAACAGGGCTATCAGGATCATCAGGCATGGAAGATATAGGCCTTTTGGCACTTGGCTTTTCAACATGTACTGCTGCTAGAAGGATTCCAGCTACTTTGTCTGGACTATTTAGACAGAACACTTCATGTAAATTTTTTAGCTTAAGTATTCTTATGACTTCTCTCTCAGGTTCTACAATAATAGAGAAATTAAGGTTAGTAATTCAATTAAGATGTCAAGAACTAGGTTTTTCTGAATTTCTCAAGAAAAAGCCAAAAAAGAAGGTTCAGGATTCCCAGATATCATCTCCCTTTTCTGAATGTTCATCTTTCTTTTCTCAAAGAAAATAAAAAACAAAACAAAACAAAAACCAAAACAAAACCTCAAATTAAAATTAAAAGTGCATACAGAAAGATATGATGGGTGTAGTTGAAGCAAACATAAGATTTCCAAGAGTTGCATAGGCAGGGTTAGGTGTTCTTTGGCTTAGAATGTTCTGGCCTCAGGTCTTGTTAAGCTCCTCTCCCATAAGAGGTCACAGGTAAGCTTAAGTACTTGGTATGGGTTCCTATCTTTCCTGCCCACAAGCTGAAGAAATGAAGGTAGAACAAGACAATAAGCAAAAAGATTAATGTTCTGTAATAGTTACATCTGAGTTTTCCTTTACAAATATCTGATTAACTAAGATAACAGAAAGAAAAGTTTATTTTAAGGAATTTGAATGGGAGTTTCCCTGAAAACTGGTTGCAGCTGTTAAGTGGCATTACTGGACATGAAAAAGAAACAAAGAATATCTCTACCATATAAAGCTGCATTTAAGAAATTGTCCTGGGCTCTGAAATTCGCTATTCCTGAAGTTTCTTCAGAAAAACACTCTTAGTCAAAATAGAGGATTGATTAAGCAGGTCCTAACATATCTAAAATACACTAGATGAACACCATACTAAAAGTACTTATTCTTCCATATTGTCTATTAAGGGAGCCTCTGGTGATTTACTGAGCCTGTTACATCTGTACCATAGATGTTAAAGCAGGTGAGATGAATGTCACCCTTACTGTTTAATTGTATCCCCAGTATGATGTAGAACCCCAGAGAACAAGTGATTCGATTCAATCTTATGTCAGAAGAAGAAAGTCACCTACTGAATTATAAACAGCACTTCCCTGAAACATGTTCCTTCAAGGAGTCTCATTCAAATACAGGATGGTCAGACACTCGCCAGTTTTTAAAATCTGACAGATTTATTGCAGCTTTGAAGACATTTCCCTGTACAAGATATTTTATGCCACTATTTAGTGCTGTTCTGCAGGGCGACTGTATAAGTTTCCAACAATTCCCCTGAAATATTCCTTATGGTTTAAAAGAGTCATGATTTTCTATTGACCTGAGACTTCTCAGATTTTCTTTAAATGTTGTAAGGGATTAAGTGAATGTGAAATCTTCCGCTATAGTATCAGTCAAAACTCAGACGAAGCTATTTCCTAAGTCAGGAAGTAAAGGCAAAACTTGTTCCAGAACAGGTCTTCAAAGATCCAGATGAAACTGCAGAAATGAGGCAACCTCAGCCAGTGAGGCAATTAGATGCAAACAGGTTTTTTTACAATATTAGAGTGCTGCTTAGGGAGACTATGAAAACTAATGCTCGTAGTTTCCTATGTTCTAGTTCTGCAGTTTCTGTCTCTTTCCTAACATAAAAAACCTAGGTGAGGACCATTAATGGGGCAGCACTGAAATGGCTTTGAACCGGTTTAGTCTTCATCTTCTGTGCCCTTTGGTTTTTTGACAGAATTCCAAGTAATTCCATTACCCAATCCTCTAAATTGAATACAATAAAATTATAAAAAGAGGTGGAAATATCACTGTGTTCAAAAATCAGTGTTATTATCAGAGGTATATCAGATGTAGTATCAGAAAATGAATGATTATAAAGGAAAAGCCCCTAGATGATTTTGCAGCAGCTTTTTTCCTAGTTCTTCTGATGGTAAAAAGTAGTATATTACAACAAATTTCAACACTTGTTTATACTGGTTCAGTTAACTGTTGAAATAATAGAATGGTCAGAGATTCCAAGAAATATCTGAATATTTTGCTAATTTACTCTTAAACCACCTTGTAGTCAGATCAACTGACTTTGCGTGACCACATTATGTCCAAAAGAAAGCCCATAGTCATGCTCCTCTTTGTATAGACTAATAAATAATTCTATCTGTTCTGTGGAGCACTTTGTC
>NW_010417942.1:69250-99103 GCF_000710305.1 Buceros rhinoceros silvestris | reverse complement strand
ATTCCTTCTGTGCCCATGAAATTCTAACCTTTTGTGAACACCCCGTGTTAAACACAAAGGCATTTAGCAAAGTGTGATACAGGTACTAAGTTGTGACTAAATGAATGAAAATTAGAAAAATTATTTGAGATTTTCTGGAACCCACCACTGTACCATGCACATATTTGAAATTTTTATTGAGTGCTGTGTATTATACTATCTTCATTTATTCTACTGGTTATCTGTATGTCTTTGTCTTTACGCAGAGACATACACACACACTTTAATTGTTCCACATCTTGTTACCTATTTAATGGCATAATGATTGCTGTGAATGTCTTGGATTACTTCTATATTCTTGTCCATTGGCAAAATAACCTAAATATGCACCTTTTGTTCATTTTTAACATTTCATATAGTGGCAGCTGCAGCCTCTGTTAAGTGGTTCTGTCAGTTTTCAGACAGATACAATAAGAACCTCCCTGAATAAATAAAGACATACATTTCGGCTGGATCTAGTCTCTGATCAGGGAATATGCTGTGAAAATACTTGAAAATCTCCATCTTCTGAAGAAGAAATCAAATGCAGTCTTCAAAGCTGGTGGGATAAAAGAACCAGGATCAGGAAAACAGGCAGAAGATGGAATTTATGAAAACTTAATGAGTATATTTATTTCAAATGATAATGAGTGGGTGGTGTAAAGTTTGAGCTGATAATAATATATCTAGCAGCCTTGAAGCAGTACTTCATAAATACAAACAATTTCATCATTTCTTAAAATTTTCAGAAAATTGCAAGAGAAATATTTTTAAAACAGTTACATAGTCCACAACCAGGACACATATGTACATGCATGTCTATGTTTGCTTTTGACTTTATTTGGTCTACACAGTAGGGAACACTGATTAGTTATATACAAGTTCGCTTTACAGAGAAAGATACAGGTACAATATTTATAGAGGGGCTAAACTGTCTTGCAAGTTGCATATCATTAAACTGGTAAAAACCCATGTCTCTAAACACACTGGTCAGAATGGTTACATGACGATACAACAAAGTGTAAGCACCTGTACTGCCTGAGGCTTACCTTAATGTTGCCCTAAATCCAAACTCATAAGCTTTAACTGAACCAATGGAAGGAGCCTTAACACTTACAACTTTTAATGATATTTTAACATGCAGAGAGTGACTAATATTATTGACCTTTGAACTCTAAAGAGAAGTATATAGCTGATGGAGCTCAGACAACTCATTAAGGCTCTTTTGAAAAGTTAGTCAAAAGTTAGTGTACGGCAATAATCAACACATGCAGTGACAGGATACTCTTTGAATTATCTGTGAGTCTGGTATTTTGCCTTCTTTTGTGTTCTAGGATTTTGGTTATTTCCAACTATGTGTACTTTTCGCACAGCCAAGGCTCACCTATCTGCTCAGCCTATCACAAACATAGGTCCAGATTCTAAAATGGCCCCCAGAAATGTGGTTCAGACACTCTTGTGCATGGAATACCTTTAATCTTCCAACATAGGAGTTAGTCTTATGAATCAGCCTTTAGCCCTTTTTTATAGGCACTGCAATAAGAAGGACAGTTTATTACAGTGGTGCACATAATTTCTGGAGGGTGTTACAGATGGACATTTTGCTCACCCTTTTTCTAACCTATTAAAAAGTTAGGTTTTGAATCCCTCTTGTAGATTAACTGCAAGAGGTCTACCAAGTGAAGTGATACGTTCCTCTAATTCTGGAGATATATCACGACGTTGCAGTTCCTCTGCTTAAATAGTACTTTTGACCTTTGGAAAGATAGTTGCCTTTTGCTGGTATACTTCTCAAATTTTCAAATTTTCCGTGTGGTTACTAATAAAAATAAAGTTAAGGGGTTAGGAAAACAATTTCTGTCATTTTACTATAAAATTGGATAACGTTGCATTTTGTTACCCCGTTATCTGAGTGATCTGTAAAGGTCTTACAGGGAAAATTACATTTACAACTTCACAGGGACTGTTGTTGAGTACTGAGAAGTAGAACAGCAATATATCCATGCTAATAGATGCACGAGTGAAAACATTGCCTGGGCTGTTTCCCTTTAATATCTTGACATTATAAAGCTACTCTGCATTGCTATTCCCTCACGGTACCACTGTGGTAAACAGAGAGAAGAAGACAATATTGATCAGGCTGAGTACACAGGGAAGACTAAAAAGAGGAAATGTACCCATCAAATTTTCTATAACTCCTCGGGAAAGTAGATGGCCTTCATAACCTTGAATGTACCCACTGCAATTGATAGAACCATCAATTTAAAAATGCAGCTTTTGTGTTTAGATAAACTGCTGGCATATTGCAACTCAGTAAAGCCTACCATCTTGATTGTCTATCTAATGTAACCATGGAAGCAAGTGAAGACAAATCACCAGGGCAAAACATTTCATGGAAAAGAGAGATGAGTTCTGTGTTTTTAATTTATCTGTAAAAGCCATTTTAAGGAACTGAGAAACAACGCTGAAAAAAACCCAACACTGAACGAACCGCTCACAGAATATTTTTAACCTATATTTAATGTAATAATTCTGTAATCATCTGACATTCCTGCCCCTAATGGGGGTAGGAATATTCTTCCTCCTAGTATTTTTGTTGAAGTCTTCCTTGAAGTGTCTGTATGGAAGTCAACCGCAAGTTCACTCAACTAGAAGTGACGAGACAGTCATGAAACATCTAATCAGATGGACAGGATCTAGGGAACAGAAGCCTTTGCTTTGATATTTGACTGAGGTGTGGTAACTAATCAAGGGTGAAATAAAAAGCTTTTGCAGTTAATGATCTTTCTTTTTATTTAATCTCATCTTTTAAAATATTTTTCGTTTGAGATTTTCCAGTAAGCACTGAGGGGAGTGCCTATGCACTGTCATATACTTGGGTTGGATTAAATTGAGTGTTTGGGCTAAATACAAGACAGATGTGTACAATGCTCTACTTAGAGTTAGCATGACTCACTGAATGAGTCATTAAGCAAACACACAGGTATACAGTGCACTCTCAGTCTAGGTAACTAAGAAATCTCTGAACAACACGAAGATTGTGAGAAGTGTTATATAAAATGAAATATAAACATCAGTTTAATTTATTTGTGATTTTCTTTAGATGTATAAACATAGCTGGGGAAGGTGCATAAGCAAGTATGTAACCTTAAGCTTATGACCTCTTTTATTTCAATTGGGTTTTCTCCTCTGCAATCCTGTAAATGCCATTTTCTCAGATTACCTTCCAGCCAAATCGTTAAAAAATATACAGGTGTGATAGGACAGTGGGATATTCGAAGGCATTGAAAAGAGAAAGTGTTTATTTTTTGTGTTAATTGGGCAATACATGTTTGTTTGCAAAGGCAAAAGAGAAGAAGGAGGAGAAATTTCTTGTAGGAGAAATAGACAAAGAGGCTAAGCCTGGACAAGGGCCAAGAAGAAAAGCCCGGTGAAGATGTAATAGCAAGATTGTATCATATGTACATAGCAAACTCCTATGACACCTTAATATTTGGGTACCCAATTCCAAAGACTCTAAAGTGGAACAGTTGAGGGTTAATATGGTGAACAACTCATTTTTGGGAACTAAATCCTATTGGATTACTATACATGGCTTTACTTGTTTCCAAAACCACATACAGGACACACCCTTTTGTTTGAATCTTACTCAAAGACACAAACCTGAGACCGGGGTTCAGCAAACTGGCTAATAATGAAAAAAAACCCTATTATGAGAAAACAAGTGTCAAACTATTTAGAACAGAGAACAGAAAGAAATCCTTTTATATGCTTGTCATTCCCTTGTAAGTCTAGCAAATCCTGTCATTTCCATGTTTTCAGACCTAATGTGTAATTAGCAACATTTCCAAGTATGTGCAGATTCCTCTGGGATAAATACAGCATACTCAAAAAAAAAAAAAAGTAACTATTTATTTTCATATACCAAACAACTTTTATGCATATGGATCACATTTCTGTATTTCTTTGCACTTGGTAATGTACAAATTTCCTTTCACATAGAAATTTTCACAGTAGCAGCTTTCTGTAATTGCTGACTTTGGCTCCAGCATGGAAAACATTAAAATACAGCCCTAGCTAGCACTACAAATATACCACATATCTGTATTCAAAAACCTAACCAAACAGGAGAGCAAGTCATCATAGACTTGCCTCCCAGATGTTTAATGACTGTAATATACATTTCATGATTGCAAGCATTTCATCTACATGACCTTCAAAATAAAGCACCTTCTTGCTTAAGAAATGTTACATTTTCATTGTTGAGGTTGACAGGTCCTAGGACAGGTAGCATTTATGCTTGGAATTACCATCTTCTAAGTCTACAATCAACTTCACAAAATAGCCACGCAGGAACTAGAAATCTGAACTCTGGTTTTCAGTGATTATAAATGTATTCTTAAACACATGGTGTTTGCTACAGGCTCTAAAGAAAGCTCCAGGATTTGCTTTTCTGAAGAAATTCAATAGACTAGCAAAACTTTAAAAGAAATATTAATCTGTAGAACCTGTGAAATTCAAAGATTAAGAATGTGACTTCAGCTTAAAATAAATTCTGTATCCACCCATGCCTTATCTCTGTATCCAGAAGACCTATATACCACAATTTACCAATGAACATTTTCAACCATGGAACGACATGTTTTAAGCAGTTCTGGAACTCAAATAGTGACGCGTATTCCTCATTACCTTCTGTCCTTGTTTTGGTTAGGGTAGGGTTAATTTTCATAGCCGGGATAGCTGGGCCGAGGCAGCCGATAGGATAATCAGTACCATACTGATGTCACGCCCAGTAAGGATGGCTAGCCAGGAGGGGCAAGTTTCAAAGAGTGGTGTGGCAGTGCATCATGGCTTTTCTTGGCTCTGTTTGGCGTGACGTACCACAGCGTGGTGTGGCATCAGTAAGCAGTGCATTGTTTTCTCTTTCCTTGTGTTGTTCAAGTAAACTCTCCTTATCTTAACCCATGTGGCTTTACTTTTACCATTTTTTTTCCTTCTTCCCCTCCCAGGATCAGAAAGGGGTTAGGCAAGTTGCTGCATGGTGCTTAGTTGCCAGCTGGGTTCAAACCACAACAATGGGTAATCACCATTTAATTTGGAATTTTGTTCCCCACACACCAAATTTGTCATTGGACACAGCACAAAATGCTATGTCATTTCTATCTTAGTTATTAGTTTATACAAAATATGTATATTATATTTTAAAAGAGAACATGTCATCTTCGAAAAGCTGAAAGAAATATATGTGATGTGAATCTGTATTTATGTATGTCTGTTTTAAAAGAGTGCATATATATTTTGACAAATAATGCTATATACTTAGAGAAGCAATGTGTGCGATGTACTAAATAAAGATTTCTAAAACAATATCTCATCTCTATTTTTCAGGATTCTGAAATTTGATGGAGTTTATATGTATGTATAGACTCCTGTTTGGTTTTTTCAGTTTATAAGATACCAGTTAATTGCTATCTTTTGATTAATGAAGCCTGTTCTAAATAGATAAGTGTTCTTGTCAGTAATCATTTTGTAAACAAAGAAATGCCATCTCTTGACTGCTTATGATAGTTATTTACTGCACTGCCATTGTCTTACTTGTAAAAGCTATATATGCAGGTATCCACAGGCATTTGTGCAAAACATGTAATTTCTGTTTCGATCAGCAATCTGTATGAATGAAAGAAATTTTAAAGACTTTTTAGGAAAAAGACCTGTATTTAAAAATAGTTAAAAGGTTCCTCTGTGGTATCTCCAGAGCATCAGGGGAAAAAAATATAAAATTGTTTTTCAGCCACTCTGTCTTTTTCCTTTCCAGAATTATTTTTCCTGGGGCTAAACTGCTGCATCACCTACAAAAGCCTGACCCTTACAGAAGAAAGACCAGCTTTTCCTGCTGTGACCATCAGGGTTTGAAGATGTCAGTGTGCTTACTTAGGCTCTAAGTAGACAGTGAGGTGGAACACAGCCCTGCCTCTGGGTTAAGTCATTAGAGATACGTCCTCATCTACAAGCCTCCACTTCTGCCCCCGGCAAATAAAAATCCTAGGAACCTGCAAACCTCATAACACATTTCTCCATCCTACATTAGGTCAGTCTGGGAAGAAATCCAGGTGGATTCATCTGCCATAGAAGAGTTAACGTACGTGTTTTGGCACTCAGCATAGAATCATAGAATCACAGAGTTGGTAAGTTGGAAAACTATCTTTAAGGTCATCAAATCCAATGACTAACCTCACATTGCCTAGTCCACCACTAAACCCTGTCCCTAAGCAACACATCTACACATCTTTTGAATAAAACCATGGATGGGGACTCCAACACTTCCCTGGGCAGCCTGTTCCAATGATTACAACCCTGTCAATGAATAAATTTTTCCTCATATCTAACCTAGATCTCTTCTAATCTAAACCTCCTCTGGTGCAGCTCGAAGCCATCTCCTCTTGCCCTATTGCTTGTTACTTGGGAGAAGAGAGTAAAGCTCACTTCTCTAAAATCTCCTCTCAGGTAGTTGTAGAGAGTGATAAGGTCTCCCCTCAGCCTCCTTTTCTCCAGAATAAACACCTCCAGTTCCATCAGTTGCTTAGACTATCAGTCTCACTGCCCTTCTTTGAACATGCTCCAGTACCTCAATGTCCTTCTTGGAGTGAAGCGCCTGAAAGTGGACACAGTATTTGAGATGCTGCCTCAACAGTGCCGAGTACAGGGGGACAATCACTGTCCTGGTCCTAGTGCTAGCCACACTATTGCTGACACATTCCAGGATCATGTTGGCCTTCTTTGCCACTTCGACACACTGCTGGCTCGCATTCAGCCGGCTGTCAACTGACATTTCCCAGGTCCTTTTCTACTGTGCAGCTTCCCAGCCACTTTTCCCCAAACCTGTAGTGTTGCAAGGAGTTGTTGTCACCTAACTGCAGGACCCAGCACTTGGCCTCGTTGAACCTCATACAGCTGGCCCCAACCAATCCATCCAGCCTCTGCAGATCCCTCTGTAGAGCCTAGTTATCCTCAAGCAAATCAACATTCCTGCCTGACTTGGTGTCATCTGCAAACTTACTGAGGGTGAACTTGATCCCCGTGTCCACATTGTTGATAAAAATGTTAAAGAGTAAGGAGCCAACACCAAGCCTGTTATATTCCCTGTAACTGGAGAGATAGAGGAGAACACTTCCCAGGTCCTTTTCTACTGTGCAGCTTCCCAGCCACTTTTCCCCAAACCTGTAGTGTTGCAAGGAGTTGTTGTCACCTAACTGCAGGACCCAGCACTTGGCCTCGTTGAACCTCATACAGCTGGCCCCAACCAATCCATCCAGCCTCTGCAGATCCCTCTGTAGAGCCTAGTTATCCTCAAGCAAATCAACATTCCTGCCTGACTTGGTGTCATCTGCAAACTTACTGAGGGTGAACTTGATCCCCTTATCCAGATCATTGATGAAGATCTTAAAGAGAACTTGCCCCAATACCAAGCCTTGGGGAACACCACTGGTGTTACATTTGTTTATAGCATATGAAGCAGGAAATGTGGTGAAACAAAGAAAGGATATGGTGACTGTTAACTGTGTGAGACTGTGAAAACTAGGCTAATGCAATATTTTTTGCAAGAAATTGTAGTCATTTTGAGTTGTTATGTGAACTGGGGGTTTTGTTTGTTTGTTTTTAAGGGGTCAGTGAAACCAATAGAGGAACCATCATCCTCGTCATTGTTCAGTTGCACTTGCAGAGCCTCATACCTATTATACAAGGGCACTTGGGAAGGTGGAGATGTGCCTGCTGCACCAGGCAGGAACTTATGCCATTGTTCCTGTCTCTTGAGTCACTGTGTTCAGCCAAGAGGAGGGAGGATAGGGAATTCCCAATATCATGTGTCCTGTCTGTCAGTCGGGCCCGTCCCAGGGAAGGTAGAGTGTGAATCCAGTGGTCTGTCTCTCTCTCTCACTCCCTGATACTCCTCCACCTACTCACCTCCTCCCAGAGCTCTGTCACTAAGCAGAGGAGTTCCTCTACCTGGGCACATCTTCCACAGGGGTGCTCACTGCTGCCATCTGGCACTGGTGTGAAAGCAGGGCACACCCTGTAGCCTGATGCATGGGTGGCTCTGTGTTCCCACCAGAGCTCTGTCTGGACAGCTGAGTCAGTTGTGACAGGTCCAGAGCTTACAGAGACCATGGCTTTCTGCCAGGTGGATACCATTGCTCCCTGGTTGAGCTAGCAGAGCTTCAGTGCCCTTCCAGGTGAACTACTAACTAACTGATGTACCACACCCTTGGTGAGATGCCAGTTCAGGAACCCTCCAATGCACTGCAGAGCACTCTGCTTCAAATTGTACCAGCACCAGAGCTGCTCGCCTTGGCAAGCTGTGTTTTGGTTTGTGTATGTTCAAGGACTCCTTTGTTTAGGCTTGTTTAGAGCCTGGCACAAACCGTGGAGTTTGATAGAAAGAAAGCATACAATTTTCAGCTCAGCTGTGTTTTAGATCATATTTCTAGTATAGAGAGTAGCCTTAGACATCTCACCATCATCCATTTTCTGCTAATGCAGTAACAATTCAGAAGCTGCAGTAATGGTAATGCAGTATCTCTGAGTACCAAGCACATTCAGGCTGCTGGTTAAACTGGTGTTAATGGCCCTCTGTTTTTTGAAGTCAGGCAAAGCAGACAGTATGGTCATAGGTTTTGATCTTGCTAAAATTCAGACTAGGATAGGATTTAAGAACTCTTTCCTTAGGAAGATTCAGCTTTGTGCTTAGATATACTTTATCTGGAACAACATATCCTTCATCTATTTGGAGGCTTTATAGCTACTGTAATTCATTGACAGGGTGTGGTGATCCATAAACTGAATTTTACTATGATAAAATGTTTGCCTTGAGATACAACAAAGGAAGTACTTAAAAACTTCTAGTCTGTAACCAGTTCTCCGTGTTTTTCTCTGAATGTTTTTTGACAGGTACAATATTGAACTTGTAGTGATACAACTTTGTCAATAAATGCGTAATATTTTAGACAGTACAACCTTGGTTTTTCCTCCTCTACCCATCATATAAAGAGATTTTTTGTTTAGAAACCCATAACTCAGTATGTTCAATTAGAATAACACAACAAGATTGTTTTGCTAGGTTGAGATATTGACATGCTGTACTCCTTAGTTATTTAAAGCTTGGTAACAAGAGTCGATAACACAAAGACAAGCATTGACAAGTAAAACAAATGCCACCATTTCACTGCCAGCATTTCAGAACTCTGAAATGCCCACAGGAGCTCCTTTGTCCCCCATTTATTCAAGGACTCACATATTTCTATCTCATGCTGTAAATACCACAGTAAATGAGACACACTGAAGGTGAGAAAGAACTTCATTTCAGGTCTAAGCCTTACTAATGCAACCATGCAGATCTGACTGGTATTTCCAGGAAACCTCTTTCCCCCCACCCCTCCACTTCCCCGACATTATTTTGTTATATGCAGAGCTTTCTGATTCTAGACAGATCTCCAATAATGCCACAAATATCTTTCAGGAAGCATGACATCAGGTTTTACTTGATCTCCGTTGTCTTGTCTGATATTTTGTGTCATTGGCAAGACTATGGCTATCCCAGTTTATTTTCACTATTAAGGTGCTCAGGTCTAAACCTCGTCAGCAGAGTTCTTACCTGATTACCGAGAATAGAGTGGTTTTTTGAATGTTAGTAATTTGGCTCCCTGGAGACAGAGCTTCCAAACTGTGCAACTTTGTATAAAATTGAGTCTTACTGAGTTATCTCCAGCTTTGCTGACTGTCAGATTGAGAAAATATTTAGTAAGTCTGAAAGAAAACAGAATCTTTTCATCAAGTTCTTAACCTATTTCCCATGGCTCTTACCACTAATTGATCTTGTCATGAAAGTATTATGCTATTATAGTTCCATAGTGTAATTGTGTGAAGGAACTAGGAGATATTTTTCATGGTTTTGAAGAGGAGGCTGCTGATTTCCACCAAGTCTTTTTGGCCAGTTCAGATTCAGTTTCTATTACGCACTCCTTTCTTCACCACCTCTCATTTCAAGTTCTACCTGTTATCTGCTTCTCTGTTGTAATCAGTTGTTGTTTCACTTAATACACCCATTTTTATCAATGACTGTAAACTGCAAGTATGAAATACAAGTTGTAAAAGGTGTAGCAAAATATTCATTTTAGGAGGAGTACTAGAACTATCAATCAGCACACGTATGGAAAAACCACTTACTGAAAATATTTGAGTGGGAGTATTTGACAGACAAATATTTTATCCTGTATAGAAGTAGCTGAGTGAAAACAAACAAAAAAATTGCCATGAAGAGATAAATACTTGATATAAATACATCTTTACTGCTCTCTTCCCTTGTTATCAAAAGAACAGTAACAGTAGCATTTATTCTATATTGTGTTTAGATCACTTCCAATATGTTAAACCCTTTTCCATGCATGGTTTTATTTATTTGATGGTTGCACCAGGTTTGGGGTGAAAAAAGGAGAGAGATGGTGCAGGGGTCTTTCTGGACCTGAATAAGAAAAGCCCAACAAATGGCTTAATGAAATAGTTGTTAATGTAATAAGTTAGAATAAAAAAAGAAATATAGCTAACAAGTAAATCTTACATCCCTTCAGATGCCAGGAACCCTGATTTCATGCAGCACTGGACATGCCTCGGATGGACCTTCCCAGGACAAACCTCTCCATGAAGGAAAGTTCCTCCTTTTTTGTTATTTCAGCTATTGCATTATTCTCTTACAAGAAGACAATTGTATTAATACTGTCAAACAAAAACAATGTTCACAAGAGAATTTCTTGCTACATTTGTTGCTAAGGGAAGGCCATAGAGGTGGCATAAATGCCGGTGTCAAGTGGGAGCTGCTTTTGGGCTCCTCTGTTAAAGTGAGCTGGCTGAGCTCATCCTGCAGCCAAGGATTTGTGTAGCACAAGGCAGCCTGAAGGCCACGCTGGATACAACACAATGCAGCACAATGTAAGTCGTCTCCCATTCAGAATCACTGCATCCCAACCCTTCATCCACATACAGCTTACCTTTCCAAAGATGTTATAATTGCAGATTATAGAAATAACAGAGGATTCTCAAGCCCTATGTACAAGATTCAATAGGGCATATGTGTCCTGTTCAAGATCACTAACTTCTTGAATACAAAGTCTTCTGCAAGGCTTCCAGTATGCTGGGCATTCTGACCTTTGTCTACTGTGTTGTACCTCAGCCTAGCTCAAAAAAAAAAAGAAAACCAAAACAAATCAAAACACTAGTTTTACTAGTTGTTTATATGTTATAGGACAAGAGCCAAATTCTTCCTATGAACTTACTGTAAATAGAATGAATGTTATAACTAAAAAGAGATGATTTAACTATAATTCTACTAAGGTCAAAGGCTCAATGCTGCAGTTCTTCGTCACACAACTTCTTTATGAAATTAGTGATACAAACAAACCTGGAGAACATTAATTACAAATAATTCAGCTTTTTAAAAGGAATACTTCAATTTTATAGTCAAATATAAATCTGAAATGATATTTACGGCACTGGATTTTGTTGTGGGACTACAGACCACCAAATTTTGTTCATACTCTGTTATTCATTTTACTTTGTATTTAATCTTATTTTGTCCTTCTTCTTGTAAGTCACTTCCAATCTGTTGCCTATTCTCTCTACGGCGATTTTCATATTTTCCATACCTCGTGTTCTGTTCAAGCTCCAACTTTGCAACACTGATTTTCCTCTACAAGATTTAGAAGCTTTGAATCAGCCTACAAAAGACACACATTGGAGTGACACCAGCATGAAAATGTCATATAAATTTGCTTTTGGTGGGAGAAGTCAGCTGCAGTGTACAACCTTGTGGTGCTATAAAATCACCAAGCCATGTAGTATTAGAAATACTATCCGATGTATGCAAAAACAAGTCCATGAGGAAGCAAACTGGCAAGATAAGATAAGGGAAGAGTAATTAAAAACAAAAGACTAAGCTTCCAGGTATCTTCTTTTCTAAATAGGTCAGGCAAGAAATCTAGAGAATTGTGGTTATAGCATTAATGGTTATGAATAGCAATAGCTTACATAGATAACACCTCCCTCTGCTTCTTCTTCAGTGGCAGAAACACATGGTGCAGGGAGCCGTGCCATCATGTAATGGAAATTGCCTATCTAGACTGTGCCTAGGATTGGAGTAGCCAATGACAAAGCAAGCACTGACAAGGTAGGATACTTACTGCCTTGGCTTTTAGTACTGTGGGAGAAAAAAATTCATCCTGAAGGAAGAAACAGGTTAAACCTAAAATACTGAAATAAAGCAACAACATTGTGATGTTTCAAGAAATTATAACTTCTAAGTCTAGATTATCTTCTTAGTTTCAATCATGTAAATTTAGAGCATCTCCTCCAAGGATAGCAAAATAACAGTTACTGTGACTGGAAAAGAAATCTGGTTGCCCCAGACTGCCAGGCCCCAGGCTTTGTATAACCAAAATGCTCGAAGAGCTAGAATGTAGGGTGGAAAAGTCACGCAGAGTATTAGTAGGTATGTGCTTTCTGAAATGTTCTTTCAAAGATATCCAGCAATGTGTTAATTGCTTTCCTAGGCAAACCTGTAATTCTGTCTTTTCTCTGTATTAAATATGAAAGCATAAATGCAGTACTTAAAAGCATTCTACTCTGACTCTTCAATTATTTCTTGAACTAAATATATCCAATTGCTAAATCAAAATTTTTACTCTAGAAACTGTGTATTTCATATATATTAAAAACTTGGTATAGAAATTGAACTGCTGGACTCAGTATAAGTGGTGTATGCTTTGATCAAATTCCAGTATATAAAACTATGAAAAATATGATTACAGGAATACTGAATGATGGATGCTCAATCAAGATTATGTATGCAGACACCTATAAAAATAAGAAAAGTGTCGGAGGGTGGGGGGTGAGGAATAGAAAATGTTCTCGAGAACTTGATAGAAAACATCAGCTGATTTCCAAAATCTGCTAATTTCACAGAATATGTAAGGAACACCAAGGGTGTAAAGCACATTATAGTTTTGGCACTGTAAAATTTCAATTTACCAATAAGTTAGCCTGCCTTTTTTAGAGTTAATGCTTCAATGATCCACTATGTATAATAACATCAATAACAACTCCAATAACATCATAAATTATACTGAGAAATTATTGAAAGAATAAAAATAGGAAAAAAGATATGACAGTAAAAATAGTAGCTGATGAAGAAGTAGTAAGGGGTTACTTTGGATACTTAGGGTCATGAAGATGATCAAAGGACTGGAGCACCTCCCCTATGAGGACAGGCTGAGAGAGCTGGAGTAGTTCAGCCTGGAGAAGAGAAGGCTCCAGGAAGACCTTATAACAGCCTTTCAATACTTACAGGGGGCTTAGAAGAAAGATGGAGAGGGACTTTTTACAAGGGTGTGTAGTGATAGCACAAAGGTTGATGGCTTTAAACTGAAAGAGGATAGATTTAGATTAGGTGAAAGTAAGAAGTTCTTCACTGTGAAGGTTGCTCAGAGGAACTGTGTAAGCCTCATCCCTGGAAGTGTTGAAGGACACGTCGGATGGGGCTTTGAGCAACCTGGACTAGTGGAAAGTGTGTTGGAACTAGATGATCTTTAAGGTCTCCTTCAACCAAAACCATTCTATGATTCTATGAAATAAATATAAAGAAGTTAGAGTTACCAGTAAGAGACAAATAGGAAGCATTAGATGCAAAACATGAAGAAATATCAATATCAATTACATTTTTTTAAGTCATCTGACTTTCTCCTCCCAAGATGGGAGTTTTATGACATAAGAAAAGAAACAAATGCAGTCCAAAGGAATCTGTAACCCTGTGACTACATGTCACTACATGACTTCTGTAAAATAAGGAGTGCCAGAGTCTATCCTTTAAATGTGAAGCCAACTGGCACAGTTTTGTCAAGTCTATCCTGTTAAACTCCCTTATTCCCTGGAAGAGGCCGGTCTATTGGGGAATAGTCATTGGTTCATTCTAAGCCCCAGATGATGCCTCAGCATTTTGGGGGAAAATACTCCTTGGCAAGCTAAAACCAGGACGTAGTATTTAATCCACAACAAAATAAAATGGCCGGGTGAGCTGTAGGGCCTGGGCCCTAGCTCCTTTTAACTTAATTGTATAGATGAAGCACCTGTCTTTATAAGTAAAATCCTCTACAAAATACATTTTACCGTACTTGAACCTTATTTAGCCTGTGTCTGATTTTAATTTCAGAATAATTTGTTTAATTTCTGCCTTGTTATAAAGTTCCTGAAATCTGCTCAACAGCTGGAATTAACCACATACATGTATGACATGTTTGATGCCCAGACCCATGCCTCAATTTTCGATTTTTATTGACATATGCTAAGGCAGAAAATTATTTATAAATAATAGGGGAACTGTGAAGAATAACATTAACTCTGAAAATAGTTGTATCAAACCTGTAGTGAAAAAGGAGTGAGAAAAGGCTAGGTGAATTAAAAATCTAAACATATTCAAACATGGATAATATTTCAGCAAAGGTACAAGTTAAAATCCTGCCAGTGCAGGTAATTGATTGCATGATTCTTTTTTATCTGTAATCTGCAGACACTTTCTCTAGAAAACTTTTATTCTCTTGTGTTATATTTATTTTTATTTGTTTTGGAAGTCACAAACCAAAATGCATTCAGACTTCATACATAAAGAGTTATCAATATCAGAAACAGACCCAGAACAAAAGGTCATCAAGGTTCAGAACACAGCTTCCAACAGGATTGTTCTCACTCTTGGTGTTTTTTGATATTTATCTTCAGATACCAACAAGCCTTCTAGTTTAACTGAAAACACACTGCTAAAACTGAAAACACTAATATTCTTAATTTTTCATGTTGCACAAATTACTGATAATTAGAAATCCACAGTAAGACATTATTATCATTGTTCTTGTTTTAATTATTGATGTGTGGTTTGGCATCTTAGTAAGTATGAGGGAATCTCCAACAGTCAATGAATTATTCAATTCCTTGAGTACAGAATAATTGTTTGGGAACAGACTCCAGAACACCAATTGTGTATGAGCTCTGTACTCTCCACACACAGGCTGTGATCCCAGGACCACGATAAAATGCACCTCTATGAGCAGCCTACAAAAGTGAATGAGACTTTGAGTGTTGCAGAGTTCCAGACAGGGTGATTTTGAGTAGCGGGATTTGACCTGCTGTTGGACAGGTAGGCAAACAGACTGATGTTCTTTTAGTAGCAGGTCTTTCTGAGTCTCATAACCTTGACGGTGGTCAGGGAAAGTAGAGCCAGGGTGAGAGGTACTCACATTGTCTGTTTTTGCTGACAGACTCTCACCACACACACACAACACACATCACACAAGCTACACTAAATGTTTTTGAAAATCGAGGGGCTTTCAATTTCTTAAAAAAAATAATTACTAATGAGACATTTTAAAAGAAGTGAGAAGTTTTAAAACTAGTACAATGAAAACAAAGTATCATGCAGTTGCTGATAGTTTTGATTCTGACATAAGGAAGGTTCAAATAAAATACTTTTTATTTTTTAAGTGGAAATCCTTTTGCTATCATGCAGGCTTCACAATTATCTTTTCATTGTATCAGAGCAAAAAGATACTGTAATGAGTTTTGGGGGCGCAATGGGGAAGATGAGCACTTGTGCAGTATCTGCTGCTGGAGGTTCTCTGTATACTTGATCAGCCTATCTGTCTAACCTCTATTTATGTTTCCCATTTCTCCAGCTTTTTCTCTAATGCTTCTCTTCCCCCTTTCTCCTCTGGGTATTACAGCATGCTGAATATTTGCAGCTACTTTATGAATGAGATTAAATCATGCACAGGCTTGGTTTGATCTCTTAAAAAAGTAAATGTAACATTAAAATGTAACTGAATGATGCTGCTGCCATACAAATCACAAGACTGTCCATGCACGTGGGTAACTCTGCCCAGTGCCAGCATGAAGTCCATAAGTCATCAGCGTTAATCATTGCATATCCTCTATAATACCCCCCTCCTCTGCAAAGTAAATCTGCAATGCTAGTTGACTTACTGTACATAAAGTTATATAGAGGACAAAAGGAGCTACCACAGTTCACAGACAGTGGCAGCATCACTAATGGCTGTTGGATGTCCACAAAACAGGTGTGAATTCCTTCATCCAACCAAGTATAAAATTTCTTTTAGAAGTCCTCTTACATAAATCCTTGCTTTTGTAGAAGATAAGTAACATTACTCCCACAGTCATTCAGGGAGATATTCCTTCTAAGAAATTTTCACCTAAAGGTAATTGCAGGATAAGTACAAATATTTCAAGTAGATTTTTGCTATTTAAAATATGAATTTCCATTAGTAAGTCTGTGTTTCTATTTAACAGGCATTTCCATTGTGAGCAAGAGTTTATGTGTAGTAAGAATAGGGTTCACATATTTTAACGATTGTATTTATTTCAATATGACAGTTTTATGCCACATACCAATCTATATCTCTCTCCTATATGTATGTTAGGATGCAGACAATTTCACATCTGTGCTTTAATGAAAAATAATAGCTGATTTTTACATCCTAAGCATTTCAAAATGGCAATGTGACCTTTCCCTCAATGCAATTTCAGTAAAAAAAATTCCCTTTTTAAAGCACATTGGTATTGAATCCTTAGAAAAAGCAAGTTCATCTAAATGATAGTAAAAGGATACTATATTTTCTTTGCCAAGGCACTTGGTACCTAGGAATAATGTTAATTTCATTGTAGACCAAGAAAACATTCAATTAAAGCATCTCTAAATAAATGAGATGAAAACCAAGTAATAGATATTAGAGGTTTTTCAAGGTTATAAATTACAGAGGGTTTCTATTAAAATTCATACTGGACTAAAGGTATACTTCACACCACGCTAAGGTTTTTAACATGTTTTTAACCACAACAACATTAATAATTTCTTCAAGAGATTGAAGGAAATAGAGAAATGGGCTCTTATAATGGAAATGAAAGATACCATTTATCAACATCTTAGTGCTAAAGTCAAATTACTTGAAAAGCTTATGCAGCGTGTTGAAACACTTATTCAATGAATATGTAAATTAAAGAAAAAATACTAAGCTGTTTCAGACTTGAGCTTTTGTGGAATCACAAAGTACTGTATTGTCCTTATCTATAAATCCTTCTTCTCAGAAACCAACCTGAATCTTTGTCAATTATTTCACCTTCTGAATGTTAATGTCAGATGGACAACACATCCTTAATATCTCACATTTTCCCCCATCTTCTATTTTCCTCCAGCTTTAGATGAATATATAAAATGATTTGAATTGATTATTTTGATGTGTATTTTTAAATGAATACTTATTATTAAAAATCTGTTGTAGTTAGTGTATTAAAACAACACATCACATTACGAAGTATGTTAGTTTTGCGCTATAATCAAATCCCAAATGTTTTGTGAGGCAAAAAACCACTGCTGTTGTGCAAGAAGGGTAAAAAGTGAAAAGCCAACAATTTCTCTACACTCAATTATTACGTAAGAAATCTAATCAAGGAAATGAGACAATAATGTTTATTCCTGTGTTCTGGAAATAATAAATTTGAATATTTAGAATATGTATTGATAAACGTGCTAGGATGAGCTATGAAATTTGCATGCATTTATTTAAGAAACAAATGAGGAGTCATTTTCGTCTTACGGGTTGTAAAAGTTGACCAAATATCACTGCTAAAATGCTAAAAAATAAGACCAATAACACATCTATGATTTCTTGCACTTTTACCTTTGTAGCTCTAAAAATGATTCAAATAACAAAGTTACGGTCATTTTTTTATGCTAATATTCAACATGTTGTTAATCTTGTTTCTGAAAAGTCTATGTGCTCTGTTAGCGATGAACATTCCCTTGATTCTTGGAGTTGAACTATCTGTTCAAATCTGGCTGGACTCACAGTAATATTTCTATTCTTTTATGGCAAGCATTTCAGTATGTTTCTGTGCAAGGAAAAGCTGTCTTTAAATTCCTTATTTAGGGGTTTGGATTTGCTATTAGTATAGCTAAAAACAGAGTTTGACACCACGCGTCTGTGACTATGACAGAATATAAAAAATTCATACAATGTGATCACTCCTTACCCTTTGCTCTCTGTCTCCAACATGTAGAACTATAAGAATTATTCTTTGCGACATCATCTCCACACAGTTTCTTAATAACATTCTTCCTGAACACTCACTCTTCCATCCTTGCACCACTACCTGGAACTGATTCATTAAGATCTGAAGGAAACTAGTGATACACTGAGTCGACTAGAGGAGAAAAGTGATACTTTTCATTATGGTCCAACAATAGCCCCTGCTGGACCTGGGAGCAGAGCATAATGTTAGATTTCCTTCTAACGTATGTGTAATCTTAAAGGATGTCATAAATTTCTTACAGTGCTCCCCATTTTAGATTCTGAGAATTACAAAGAAGCTGTCATAGAGAGCCTTTAAGTTACACTGATCAGAAACCTTATTTGTCGCAGGCCTGACAGAAGATAGCCCAGCATTTCTAATAATCCTTCTCTCCAAAAATTAATAGATTAGGCAGAACTGGGTTCAGCCCTGGAGATTTCATTTGCTTCCTTGTTGTTTCTGTCAAGATTTCCCTCCTCCATGGGTAGGAAGGGGACATAAGAAATATACTGCAGTTTACAAAAAATTTTCACTGTGAATCTAATGCAGCAACAGTCCTCCCATCGTGATCCTTACTTCAGAGAGCTGGAATTCAGACTGCTGTCTGCCTCTTGCTAAGCAGATAAAGATCTTTTAAATTTATTTGAGAATCTGTTCTTTTTGATAAGGTGCTGTAGGATTAACTTTCCCCAAAATTCAGTATCTTACCATAGCAACCTCACACAGAGCATACAAAACTGCAGAAGTACAATGCTCCTTCTGGAGTATTTTTTAACTATTATTATTTTTTATATTTTTTTATTTGGACAACAACATAAGCACAGTCTTTGAAGATACAGTATCTGCAGCACTATGGCATCTCCTTAACCACACAATAAGTAATAGACCTCATATACGGAGCAGGGAGAGATGTGAATTCTGCTGCTGCAACAGGCAATAGGTTAAGTCTCACAAAAATATACACATCCTTTTGGCTCTGACACAAACACCATAGCACAGCTTCTAGGTGCTACTGGGGAAAAATATGATAGATTCTGGAAAGTATTGGTTTTGGAATAAGTAGTGAGGGACTCAAGATTTCTTAAATTGTATTTCTTTTTCTATATTGTCATCTATATAACTTTTTGGTATAAATAATTAAATCAGTGCAGTGTAACCTTTTATCATGGCTTGACCTCACAAACAAAGATTGGGAAGGGCTTTTCCCACGCTCACTGCAAGCGATGAGTGCACCCTTTGGGCCTGCGCGGTGGATTTTTTAGGTGAGGCACCAGCGTGCACGGAACTGGCTCCACCCTTTACACCTGAGGTTCATCTGCCAGGGCCTAGCGAGCTTGGACGGTGACAGCAAAGTCCTCGGGTCGTAGGTTTGGTTAGAGTATCCTTCTCTTAGATGGAGCCTTACAGGGCTAAACGAGCTCCATCTGCCCGGGTTTGCAGTCAGAGTTGTCCTTCTCCTAGGTGGTGCCCGAAGGCTAGTGAGCCCATCCTGCCTATGGACACACTTTGTCTGACCCTTCAGTTGAGACCTGTCTGGCTTGGGAGACCCCACTGGGGGCATCTGCCACTGCCAGCACAGCTCTCAACCTCACAAGGGCACACAAGCTCCTTCCCCACGACAAGGGGGTGTCCATGAAAGAGGTAACCTTTTATAGTCTGAGAAATAATAGCCACAGTCGAATGAGTGGACTGCCAGAGAGTTGCATCCTGGCTTCTATCAGCAATAGCATGGCCAGCACGAGCAGGGAAGCGATCGTCCCCCTGTACTCGGCTCTGGTGAAGCCACACCTTGAATACTGTGTCCAGTTTTGGGCTTCTTACTTCAAGAGGTGCTTGAGTGTGTTCAGAGAAGGGCAACAGAACTGGCAAAGGATCTGGAGAGCAAGTCTTATGAGGAGCGGTTAAAGGAACTGGGGTTGTTTTGCCTGGAGAAAAGGAAGCTCAGGGGAGACCTTATTGCTCTCTACAACTACCTGAAAGGAGTTTGTAGAGAGGTGGGAGTTGGTCTCTTCGCCCATGTGGGAAGTGACAGGATGAAAGAAAATGGCTTTTAGTTGTGCCAGGGGACATCTAGGTTAGATCTCAGGAAAAACTTCTTTACAGAGAGAGTCGTGAAGCATTGAAACAGGCTGCCCAGGAAGGTAGTGGAGTCCCCATCCCTGGAAGTGTTTGAAAGACGTGTAGATGTGGTGCTGAGGGACACGGTTTAGGGACCCTGGCAGTGCTGGATTAATAGCTGGACTCAGTAATCTTAAAGGTCTCTTCCAGCCAGATGTTTCCGTGATTCTGTGATTCTGTGATTATAGTGTTCTTCAAAAAAGAAGAGAGACAATAATTACATTAAAGAAACCCTGGACAGGTATTAAAAGATTTGACTTTATAATTACTGTTACTGTGCCTATGTTAGAACAGGACTGTCCTTTCTCTACAGCTTTCACATATAATCGTATGTTGATACACTTACAATATGTCATTTCTATGCTGAATGTTTTCCTACTCTAAAAGGTACACTAGAGACAGTTAATTGTAAGTGTCACAAATTACACAATTTGCACAACATGAAGGAGGGACTGAAGGTTGGGGGTTTTTATGTTTCTGAACTGGATAGTAAATACCAGCCTCAGATGTACAATTTGTTCAGTGTGGGAGATACTGTCTCTTTGGGAACTCATTGGGCTTGTCCAGAAAACCTTTACAGGGTTATTGTGTAAAGAAATGGGTGCAAGTTTCGTACTTAAAGAAGGTTTCACCACATAGTCAGAATGGCAATAGAATAATATACAAGGTCCATTTACCCGAAAGTTATTTCAGATTAATCTGACATCTACATTGTTCTGTAGTGCAGTGGTTATCATGTTCACCTCACACAAAAAAATGTCTGTAGTGGGTCAAGAGAACAAGTCTTATGAAGAGCATCTGAGGGAACTGATGTTGTTTAGCCTGAAGAAAAGGTGGCTGAGGGGTGACCCTATCACACTCTACAACTACATGAAAGGAGGTTGTTGCGAGGTAAGGGTCACTCTCTTCTCCCAAGTAACAAGCAACAGACAGCAGGAAATGGCCTGAAGATGAACCAGAGGAGATTTAGGTTGTATATTAGGAAAACTTTCTTTACAGAAAGACTTGTGAAGCATTGGAACAGGCTGCCCAGGGAAGTGACAGAGCCACCTTACCTGGAGGTATTTAAAGGATGTGTAGTTGTAATGTTTAGGGACATAGCTTAGTGATGACCTGGCAGTACTGGGGTAATGATTGGTCTTTTCCAACCAACAGGATTCTGTGATTCTGTGATCCATCATTTAAGACGTTTGACAAAAATCAGCAAGAAGTGAGAATGTGTGAGACCCAAAAGGTTTCCTCAGAGCTGTGGTATTCCTTGTATCAACTTTGACCTTACTTCACAAATAAATCAGGATTCTTGTGTTAATGTGATTTCATATTTGAATTGTTCCCTTTGTACTGTGTATGATTTGCATGTTTGTTTTCAGTAGGGAAAAACCTCTTTTACTTGGAATATAATGATTTACGTTACTTGATTTCACCTCATTTTATTTCTTTTGTTTTCTAGTGTATTATAATAATCTAAAATTAAGTTTATGATTTACTTGACATTGCTTTTTTGGAAAAAAAAGTGTTATAGTTAATCCTTACACTATCTGCTTATCAAAACCAGTAGAACCGTATTGGATTTCTGTGACGCTATACCAGTTTACATGGGCTGAGGATCTGGCCCCCTTTTTACTACGTTCTTTCTGACAGTAGTGAGGCAAAATACTGATCATAGCATAACTGGGAAAGTCTCTGGACAGTGATTCTAGAAATATGCCAACCTTTGGTCATACAAAATCATTCATATATATGTATACTGGTTTGGGCTGGGATAGAATTAATTTTCTTCATAGTAGCTTGTATGGTGCTATATTTTTGATTCGTGACAAAACCCGCGTGGATAACACAGGGATTTTTCGGCTATTGCTAAGCAGTGGTTGCACAGAGTCAAGGCCTTTTCTGCTCCTCACACTGCCGTGTCAGTGAGTAAGTTGGTGTGGGCCAGGAGCTGGGAGGGGTCACAGCTGGGACAGCTGACCCCTATTGGCCAAAGGCATATTCCAGACCATATGGCATCCCCTACCATATGCTCAGCAATAAAAGCTGGAGGGAAGAAGGAGGAAGGGAGGATATTCGGAGTGATGGCATTTATCTTCCCAGATAACTGTTACGCATGACGGAGCCCTGCTTTCCCGGAGATGGCTGAACACCTGCCTGCCCATGGAAAATGGTGAATGAATTCATTGTTTTCCTTTGGTTGTGCACAAGGCTTTTGCTTTATCTATTAAACTGTCTTTATCTCTCCTCACTTTTACATTTTTGATTCTTTTCCCCATCCCACCTGGGGGGGAGTGAGTGAATGGTTCTGCAGTATTTAGCTGCCCACTGGGGTTAAACCATGACAATATGTTGACATTATCTTGAGTGTATCATGATCTCACTCATGTTCTGTTCATATAGAATTTGCAGAAGTCTGAAATCTTATCCAACACAGCAGAAAAAATGTATAAAAGGTTTTCAAAACATGAGAGGAAGCAAGGTATTTCTAAAAAGCAAAATATGGGTTTGTGCAGAGATAGCTTTGAATGAATTAATAATGCTAACTGAATAAAGTAGCAAAAACAGTTTTTGCAGTGTTCTGCCATGGCTTGTTTTTTACAAGTTCAGTAAGTAATATGGTTGTCTCATTTTAGAGCAAGTATGTTCAAAGCTAGTTTGAGTCTAGCAATGCAGCTTTGAATCACATCAGTCCCCAAAGGCTTGAAAATGCTCTTGTTCGTGACAGTTACTTGTGAATGAAGCAAGTAATGTAACATGAGTAAAACTAAAATACATATTCTCAAGCCTCAACTGACTTTTGTCACAGGACAGTTAGAAATGTTAGATTACTCTAATTTTTCTCAATCGTGGTACTGCTGTGAATTACAAATAAAGTTGTAACAAGATGATGTGCTTTTGGTGCCTTTCTTTTCCATGATCAGAGGATGAGGTGGTAGTGGTATGTAAGCTTGGGGAGAGGACGTTTACAGTTATAAATACATTCACAGTGATATCTTTTTAAAAAGTTTCTCATTTATATTCGCTAATGGAATGATGTTACATTGCTATGTAAATTCGATGTTTCCATCCTCTTATTCTCCTTCAAAATGCTATCACGTAGTCCTTAGTGCGTGTTATCCCCAGCGTTACTTTAATTACTTTTCACATTGTCAGCAAGAGGAGCAGATCAGAGTCAATGTTCTCCCTTTCTGTCACCTTCATATTGGACATCAGTGCTGCTTTCTGGACTCAGGTGGAAAACCTGCTGCACCAAATGGAGACCTGCCATGAGAAAATTGCTTTTCTTTTGACTTCGTTGGCATTTTTCTACCCTCACAATTTGGGAACAAAAAAGAATTGTTATTCTGAGCTATATTTTTCTCCCTTTTTGATGGTATCCCTTACTCAAGGCTTGGCTAAATTCCAATATACAGCCCACAGTACATTGACATATTAGCTAGTTTTCCCTTAATTTTATTTTTAATCGAGCAGCACATATTTCTGTCCTCTTCTGACCTACTTTCTTTCAGTTACAGCACCTATATCAAAGAAGTCACCTTTACCTTGCTCTATATTGTTCTGGTAAGAATAATGTTTTTCTTCTTTATCGTGAATGTGGGTAGAATATAACTGATCCAGCTTCCTTGCTCTTGGAGAAATACTGATTTCATTTTGGTTTACATGTCATTTACTGGCCAGTAACATTGAAATAAACCACCTACATAAAGAAACTGCAACAGACTGATTTCAAAAGGATATCTAAAAGAATAAAGATAAAAGACTGATCCTGAATATAGCTATATTAAAATAAAAACCACGCCCCCTTTACCTCTGAAAAATGAACTAAACAACACATATTTCTTAATATGTAGGCTGATGTTCTATTAGTAATATTAATTCGAAAGATCACTGGCAGAATTTCTTAAAAGCTTTTTTTTTTTTTTACAATTAGCAGAGATGATAACACAAAAGATGATTAAGTCAGAAGGATCACACACATGTAATTAAGTCACGGCCTGTTCTGAGCTGACATAATCTAAACCCACAACTTTTCTTCCCTTCAAAAGTTGCTGCACTAAGGCTCACAGAACATGAACAGCAACTGTGTAACTTGTTAATCAGATAGACAGACAAGATGAAAGGAATCCTTGCAATATAAAAGGTTAACATAATCTGTAGGTCCAATATTTATTTCCCAGGTCAATAAAATTCAACTCAGAATTCCACTTCCCAGTGATAAGGATAAGAATTAAAACTAGCATTCACCTTGAACTTCCACATTAAAATTTCATATCATAAAATCGATGCAAACAGAATGTGTAGACTTTCAGATATATTTGGTTACAAGTCTTTTCTTCTCAGGTTTCTTTCCAGAATTTCATAATAAATTGTTTTTTTCTTCTGCCCTGTCTGGCCTTGTGAATGGATAAGTGAATAAGTATTTGAGGGAACAGACAAATAGGCACATTAACTCTGAAAATATCTCAGAAGTTTGCAAGAAAAATTAGGAAAAAAACCGCGGCGTATTGAGTTGAAAGAGCTACTAACAAATATGGTATATAGAGATTAGTACATATAGCCTCAAATTTGACAAAAATTTTCAGATACAATTTCAGGAATTTTGGTATTCTATTCAAGCTATAATATGGACAGACTATTTCATTTCTAATAATATGGCAGTAATATTGCTGTCTGTTATGAACTGCTCACTTGTCTTTATATCTTCTAACTTGATAAATACTAGAAAACAGGAAAGGATCAGTTTTGTCTTCCTTATTCTTCATTTTAATGAGAGAAACTATTAGTATTACAAAATGTTAGTAAATTTGAACAGAAGATTTTATTTGTGACATTGATATTGTATTTATCTCTGACACACATACAAAACCCACAACTGTTACTATTATTGTTTTTCTCAATTTTTTTTTCTTGTTTGATAGCAAGGTATCATGTTTTTGAGGAAGGAACAGAGCTTTAAAAGTCATATATATACACCTACATTTTATCAAAATACAGAAATTCTTGAAAACTCTAGGAATTCTGTGCTCTTCCTTAAAATAGTCCGATATAATTTGTTTTTAAAGATAATTTTGCTATATTTTTTGTGTCTTTGTGCATGTCAAAATGACACCAACTATTAAAGTTTCAGGGGGTATTGGAAGATGTTTAACTAGTACAGATGAAAAGGAGACAACAGAAAAAAATCAACAAAACCCAACAGAAAACGCTAATTTCCCTTGAGTTTTTGTGTATGATATTACAAATATTTTAATTGCTATTACTGGACACTTGTGACTGTCATTCCCATTAAAGCCTAGACAAAACAGGGCGAATCAATAATGCTGCTGTGTTTGATTCTACTGTACTAAGATTTTGTACTCTCTGTGGTTTTGCCTACAGAGAAAACACATGCCCAAACCCTACTTAGGTAATGTAGGTCTCATCTTGATTCAAAGAACAATCATAAATTATATGCTTCTCCCAGATTAAAATGGGTGCTATAACTTACATTAGCTAATGAAAGTTTTCTAGATTCATTTGAGTTTACATTAGCCAAATAAAATTCTGACAATTTTAAGCTGCACACACAGAATCTTTCCACAGTCATCAAAAAGCGATGTGAATCTTCAGACAATTATCGATACTATCATAAGGCAGATGTCACACAGAGATGTCCTTCCAGTAACTTTGGAATGTGTAGTTTACATTAGACACTTGTTTTTCAGAAGAGCAGTGAAACAAATGTTAATATCAAAAGTCTCATTCATTAAATCTCCTACTTTTATATACAGTTACACATCTAAGGATTTCACCATATAATAAATAAGGTGTGAAAACATACACACACACAAAGGAAAAGGAAAGGAAAAGGAAAGGGAAGGAAAGGGAAGGAAAAGGGGAATGGGAAGGGGAAGAACAGTGGAAGAAGAGTGGAAGCCAGGAAAATAACATTATGTTTGTACTTGCATTTTTCACAGTATGGCACAATACTTACCTTCAGCTTCTATTAACATCCAAACAACTTTGGTATTCCGGTGAGGATAGAGGAATATGTGAGTCTTGTGGAACAGACTAATGAGGAGTCTCAAAAGCACGAATGGCTTGTACTTATTTCTCCTAACTGCAATCCAATTATCTCCATCTCTTTACCATTACTTCTATAAGACCTTGATTGACAATGGAAGTAGTTCTAGATCTAAAGAAACATTGTAAAAGCTTACCTGATAGTCAAAAGATTAAATTAATTAAAAGTAACCACATTTTTAAAATTGTTGAAAGAGTAAAACCTACTCCTGTGAATAGCAAAATAAGTGAAAAAGTGTTTCCTATGGTTTTGCAGCCTGAGAATAGATTCTTTCTAATAATGTAAAACCTCAGCTAATGCACTTCTTACATTTGGGGTGTTGGTGACTTCTGTGCATTATATTTAATGGCAAACAGAAATTCATTGAGCTTTTCCATCTGCAGGTCATAAGTAATTTATTTTGATTGTTATCAGGGCATTTGTCTCCACATAGATTGTATTACCATGCAGTGTCTTTGGGATAACAACCCTATGGCAAAGAATGAATAAAATTGCCTGTGGACTAGATAACAATAAACTGAAATAGTTAAACTGACTCCATTGTTAAATGGAATCCTGTTAAAATTGTTTTGGATGTATCAAGGCTTAGTGTTTACAGCTACTGACCTTCATGCAATCACTCACTATGGCTGAATATTGATTTTAGAGACAACTACCTTCAAAAATTCAAGGAAAATGAACACAATTTGATAGATCATCAAGGCAGGATATTAAAGTAGGAAAAAAGAAAATCTTCATATATTAGTTGTCGTTATGGCTGCATCATAAATAAGGGTGCAGAAAAAAAGGGTCAATACTGCTGCAACTATATAATATTTTATCTAAGGTACAGTATCCACTGTGTGGTTTCAGCTCTTTTATGTCCTCTGAATCCTTTAAAATCATTTGCTCATACTGTCCATCCAGCTCCATGAATATGACTGTAGAGCAAACCTCAAAGCACATCCTAACACACACTGGTTCACTCAGAAGTCACATATTCAATAGTCACACCACAATGTTGTAAAGAAATAGCAAAGCTAGGATGCAGCATCCTTTACAATTTTCCAGAACATTTGTTTAGACCTGCTGCACTCCGTGATTGACAGAGGAGCTACAGCCAAAAAAAAAAACCCCAAAAGATTAATAATAGAAAATGTACCAGAATCAAATCAGTGACATGAATTATTAAAATATGTTAGTGAAGTCCTTACAACATGACAAATTCTAGAACATGACTACAAGGTAATTAAAGCATCATCACTTTTTCTGAACATTGAAAAATGTGCTTGTTAGAAAAGTAGGCTAAAAGTAGATGCATCATCAGAAGAATGAGGGTTTTATCATGTGGGGTGCAATTTTAGGCGTATGATTTGCCTCTTCACAAACTAGCTACATTGTATCATGTCATGGTCTAATTATGTTTTGTTTTCTCTTAAGTAGTTATCTTTGCACTACTCTTTACTGTAGATGTTCTGCCAGTATATATTACGCTGTAAGCATTTCTTTTAGATTAGAACAAAGCTGAATCTGAAGAATTCCTCTCTAGGAGGATAATTGTACTGCATGGAAAGAATTGGAGGAGGAAAAGGAGGACAAATAAAATGGCGTGTCCGGATCTTTGTTTATGAGAACATTTTCCCATCAGCTGTCTGTGGAAATATAATTTCCATTTTGCCTTAAAAGTCAATCAGACAACATTGCTTCACACATATTCTTCCTTGTCAAACATTTCACTGATGCTTCCTTCTTTAGACAGCTTAATAAAAGGTATTTCACCCTTAGCATGTTACTGAAGTTGTGTGTCATTTTCTTTCCATTTCAGATGACATTTGTGGAAGCAAGAGGCCCAGATACCTCATAAGTAGCACCTCTATTAGGATTGTTAACTCCTTTCTTGCTGCCTATCTTACAGCACAGAAAAAAAGGAAATTGTGCACAATGTTTTCTCTTGTGAAGGTCATCTGTGATAGCTGAACAAGTCTTAACAGACAGGGATATTTAAAAGATATGAAAGCTGCAGATTTTCCTTCGCCTTCTGAGGGTAGCCCAGAGGGCCCCAAGACTCCAATACATGGGAAGAACTTATTAACAAGAGTTGTCATGCTCCTTTACATACGATTTTTTTCAACTACCATATATAAAGCAAACTGTATATACATAATGTTTTATATCCAATGTTGTTAAACTATGTATTTCCAGTCACCTTTTAAAACTAATTGTGCGAGTGTTTGGAAGCTCAGGGGAAGATATTTCATTAAGGTTAACCAAGGAAGGACCTTTTCACTGCTAAGGAGATAGTAAGAGGAAAGTAAAAAAAGCCCCAAAATATGCCAAGAGACACAATAGATGAAGGATACTGGAGAAAGTGCCAAAGACCAAATGTCCACAGTTACTAATTAAGGAGCCATTATGAAACTCCAGTCACAACTCTGGAGTAAGTTGACGTGGACTCTGTAACCGATGAGAAGGGGGAAGATTTGGGGTATTTGGGATATTTGGTCAATAGTCCTGGCTAAACCAAGGAGGTTCCAGTCAAGTGGAGGTTAGAAAATAGGATGCCCATCTACAAGAAGGACTGGAAAGAGGATCTGTAGAACTATGGGCCTCTGAGTCTGACCTTGGTGCCAGGGAAGATTATGGAGCATACCATTGTGAGTGTCATCACACAGCACATACAGGACAAGCAGGTGATCAGGCCCCCTTAGCATGTGTTTAAGGAAAGGCAGGTCCTGCCTGACTAACTTGATCTCCTATGACAAGGTGCTTAACGGATGAGGGGAAAGTCTGTGGGTTTTGTCACTTAGACTTCGGTAAAGCTTTTGACGCTGTTTCCCACATCATCATTCTGGATAAACTGGGTGCTCATGGCTTGGATGAGTGTACTCTTCACTGGATAAAAACTGCTCTAGGCCCAGAGAGTGGTGGGCAATGGAGTCAAATCCAGTTGGCGGCTGGTCTCAAGTGATGTCCTTCAGGGCTCAGTATTGAGGCCTGTTCCCTTCAATGTCTTTGTCAATGATCTGGATGAGGGGATTGAGTGCACCCTCAGTAAGTTTGCAGATGACACTATGTTAGGCAGGAACATTGATGTGCTTGAGGGTAGGGAGGCTCTACAGAGGGTTCTAGACATGTTAGATCAATGGGCTGATGCCAATGGTATGAGGTTCAATGAGGCCAAGTGCTGGGTCCTGCACTTGGGTCCAAACAATAGTTAGAGTGTTGCAAGGAGTTGTTATGACCCAGCTGCAGGACCCAGCACTTGGCCTCGTTGAACCTCATACAGCTAACCCTGTGCTTGAGGGTAGGGAGGCTCTACAGAGGGTTCTAGACATGTTAGATCAATGGGCTGATGCCAATGGTATGAGGTTCAATGAGGCCAAGTGCTGGGTCCTGCACTTGGGTCCAAACAATAGTTAGAGTGTTGCAAGGAGTTGTTATGACCCAGCTGCAGGACCCAGCACTTGGCCTCGTTGAACCTCATACAGCTAACCCCAACAAACATTACA